>NC_058409.1:18828542-18884681 GCF_002201575.2 Neomonachus schauinslandi
AAACTAGATATTATAGATCAATATTTTCTTTATTTGCCATTTAACTTTTTTTTAAAAAGATTTTATTATTCATCAGATCCCAGGGTCCTGGGATCGAGCCCCACATCGGGCTCCCTGCTCAGCACGGAGTCTGCTTCTCCCTCAGCCCCTCCCTGCTGCTTGTGCATGCTCTCTCTCTCAAATTAATTCATAAAATCTTTCTTGAAAAATGGAATCATGCGGCCTTTTGTGACTAGTTTCTTTCATTTACGTTGTGGCATAGAATAGTACTTCATTCCTTTTTCTTTTATCCAATTAATATTCCATTCTGTGGCCAAGCCACATTTTATTCATCAGTAGGCAGATGTTGAACATAAATCATATTGCTTGCACAGCCTAGGCCCAATGAGCCACTTTTATCAGGGCTGTGTGTGCATGCTGGGTGAGGGGCAGAGGGAGAGGGAGAGAGAGAATCTCAAGCAGACTCCCTGCTGAGCACAGAGCCCAACACAGGGCTCGGTCTCACCACCCTGAGATCATGACCTGAGCCAAAATCAAGAGTCAGATGCTTAACTGCCTGAGCCACAGGTGCCCCTAGGATTTTATTTTTTTAGGTAATCTCTACTCCCAATGTGTGACTCGAACTCACAATCCCGAGATCAGGAATTGCACACGCCATTTAACTTTTTGAAAACATTTCCCTTTCATCTTTTCACTGAAACTATGCCAGGTTAAGGTAAAGATGTGGGAGAATAAGTTAATAATAAGAAAGGGTTTGAGCCAGGGGCCCATAAGACCGCCCCACACTGAGAGATTCACTAGATGCACTCACAGAACTCAGCATACAGTAGTACACAAGGGTAAGATTTACTACAGTGACATAGTAAACTGGGTCATAATGGGAAAAGATGCAGGTGGAGTCTGGGGGAATCCATGTATAAGCTTCCTTATGCCCTTTCCCTACCATGAAGGGTCACAGAGAATAAATAACCCTCTTCCCCAAGCAAGGAAAATGTAACAACAGGTATATAATGTTTCTGACCAGGGAAGCCCTGCAGAGAGGTGCGATCCACAGTTTTTATTGGAGGCTGGTCACATAGGCACCCTCTGCCTAGACATGCTCCAAATGGAATCTCCCAGAAGGAAAGCAGATGTTGAACATAAATCATATTGCTTGCACAGCCTAGGCCCAAAGAGCCACTTTTATCAGCCTGGGAAAAGTGGGAACACCCCCAAAACCTAAGTTCCCAAGGGTCAAGCTAAACCTAAGTTCCCAAGGATCAAGCTTGCAAATACGTCTTTCCAAGAAGACCTGTCCCAGGTTTGCTACAGTAACTCTATTCTGCAGAGGGGTGGAAAACCAGGACCTCAAAACCACCATCCAATGAAACACAGATTCTTGAGGGAAAGACGAAGAGGACTAAGAAGCTCTGGAAGGGTTAGCAGGGACTCAAGGCCAAGGAGACACCATAAGGTTTGGCTCCTAGATCTAAAGTCTACCCATATCCATGACCTGGGAAAAGCTGGACTGGCTCAAGGAATAGCCTTAGGGTCACTTAGGCCTGATCACTTTGAAGTGATCCCAGGATTTTCTAGCTTCACTCCTAGTTCCTACCACCATCCTCGCCTTCCACTCTCTAGTCCTCCAGGTGAAGGCACCCCACCCCCCTTAGTGCTTTCCTGGAATTGGTGTGTCTTTCGCAGGAGAGATAAAAGGACAGAGAGATGAAGTGCAAAGGTCTCTGACCTTTACCTTCCACCTGTGGTATTCAAGAAAGAATCCTCACAGATGTACAGATGTTGCAACAGTTTATCACCAAGAACAGAGTTCATGAAACACTTACCAGCCCAGGTGCCCCTGTAGCCCAGATGTAAAGGTCACAGGGACAACCCTGAGAAATAAACCCTAAACAGGGGGGACCTCGTGTCATCCTTTTCTCTCCTGCAAATGCTTAGTAAGAATTTATCTCATGGAAGACTGGAAGCATTTACTTGCTGCCTGAACTCTTTTGGGAGTCGGTAACCACCACAAATCAAGTAGAATATATTTGAAAAATAAAGTGGAAGAGGTATCTTTTTTTTCCCCCTGGAATATATTTCTGTTACATAAGAATTATTTAATTTTGACCAGTGAGTTACAAAATGCATCACTACAGGGCAAGACTCAAAGCGCATGCCATGCGCGAGACCAGTTTAGGTTTCTGCGGCTGCTTGGAATCGCTAAGACTTTCTACTTTCTCTGTATCTTTTTCTTTCATCACGGGTTCATCATTTTCCTTCTACTTCTTTCTTTCTTTCTTTTTTTATTAAAATATTTATTCCACCTCTTTTTATAGTAGTAAAAGACAAGAAAGGACCAAGTGCCTTAGAACTAGATATGCCCTAAGTTTGGTATATCCAAACAATGGAATAACACGTAGCTTTCACCCATCAGCCTCCTCCGCTTTCCCCCTTTCCATCACTCTCATCTCCCCCAAACAATTAGAAACTGACTGGAATTTCAAAGCGTCCAAATATCTGCAGCCAATTGTTTTCTTTGACAATTTCATTTCTCCGATTACCCAGATATAAGATGGTATCTCACTAACAGATGATTTCTTTTTTTTTTTTTTTTTAAAGATTTTATTTATTTATTTGAGACAGAGAGAATGAGAGACAGAGAGCATGAGAGGGAGGAGGGTCAGAGGGAGAAGCAGACTCCCTGCCGAGCAGGGAGCCCGATGCGGGACTCGATCCTGGGACTCCAGGATCATGACCTGAGCCGAAGGCAGTCGCTTAACCAACTGAGCCACCCAGGCGCCCTAACAGATGATTTCTAATAAAAATTCCTGCATGTTAGCATATGCGTGCACCTGTGTCTTCCACATGAATAGTTTTTTTTAAATGGTCCCTTCCATAAATATTAAAATTCATGAAAATCAGTAAATTCTTTTTTGCTAAGTTGTACTTTTAGCCCTATGAAAAAATAGACAGTAAATTCTTATTTAGCAGCCACCTTTCAAAATCTTCAAAGCTCTGCCTTCAAGATCAGGCAGCTATATAGGAAAATCAGAGTTTCCCAGAATCAGACTTGGTAGCCCCGATGATTGGCTTGATAGAGAGGGAGGAGACATTCCTGGCAGAGATCAGTCACCCAGGGAGGGACCCTGCATCTAACTATCCACGTTTAATCTACACAGAGAGTCAAACTGTCTTGAGTCTAAGAAAGTCAACTTAGATAAGAAGACACAACAGATGATCCATTAGCAGGTAAGCCTGTCCCCAAGATAATAATAGCCTTCCATTTCATTTGCCTTCCAGTGAGGCAGGGTTTTACTAGGACTAAAAGAGAAGTTTTCTCTGAAAAGCTGAAAAAATTGCTTCCTCCAGAAAATTAAAAAGTTAATTTGATATCAAATAGCGTTAAGTAGACTTTAAAATAGGTAACAATCCTATGTCTCTCAGGCCTTCCCTGAACCATCGTGGGTTCTATGAAAAGGTGATAATCTGGAGCATACTCAGAGATCTGAGAGCATGAGTGAACATGCAGATCTCTGTCGGCTGTGCAAGAACCAGGGCTATTAGTCTGCAGAAGCAAAGCTCAGAAGCCAGGTGGGGAGAATAGGGCATTGGAGGGTCAACTCAGATATTTAAAGGTTTGTCATGTAGTAGAGTCAGTGTATATGGCCCAAAGGGCTAAAAAGGAACAACTAAGAGAGAAGAGATGACATTCCAGTCATCGTAAAAGAGAACTTGGAACAATCAGAATTCCCAAGGATGAACTGGGCTGCTGTGAATGATAATGAGTTCCCTGTAACCAGAGGTATTCAAGCTTTTGATAGATTCGTTCAACTTCTGCATTCCTTTATCAAGTGTTCACTCTAGAGGCTCAACACTGGCTACACAGAGGTGAATGAAATGGTTATGATTCCTGCTCTTATCCAACTGAGAGTCTGGTGAGGTGATTTGCTCAGAGGTAGACTCTGAGGGAATCGCTAGAGAGGACTCAAAACATACAACCAGATAGGACCTGTCAAGTTTTTCTGAATCTCAGGAAACATCCCATGAAACAAAGCCATGGGTTTTTCTACATTTGGAGAGCCCCAAATGTGGAATGAGCCAGCCAGATTAATAACTCTTAGCTATGGAACAGCTTTCAGCTAGCTTAAAGAATATTTGGGAGACTGTTGGGATTAGGGCTTTAAACTTTTAACTGTGGGTCTCCAAAGTACCTTAAGGAAGAAGCCTCAAATCCATTTTCCTAAAGTGAGCTCTTAGAATCATCCTTTTGCTCTTGGTGACAGTTCTTGTAACTTAGAGTTACATATGCTTTATGGTTAGAAGATATTCGGCCTTTGGAAAAATGGAATGACAGTATTTTATAATTAGGAACATCACATAAGGCTGGTACACACTGAAGAAACAAACGAAAAATGATTCTTTTTAATGGTTTGCATTTATTCTCACAATTAATTCCTTAACACACAACGCTGATTAAGTACAATCTAGTCTTGCCTATTAGTTATAATTAGTGAAGTTCATTTTCTAATCACTTTGGTAATCAGCACATTTCAAGATATGATCATTTTACCTTAATCTTAATTTCACAACTGTGATCTTAGACTGGATCACCTGATGATTTGGAAAGATCACCTGTTGTAAGTACAAGGCCCGTTCGGGTTTGCCTAACTTGACCAGGGGGCAGAGGTGAGAAGCTTTGGGAAAATTCCAGGAAGTTCGCTTTAGTGAACCTCCCAGAATAGCTCCAGGCAACACAGAATTCACAAACATGTCTTCATGGAAAATAAACTGGCACTAACAAAAGCTCCTTTCACTTTTTTTTTAAAGCATATTTTAAATACTAAGACTAATCCAAAAAAAATCTATTAGCAAATTATGTATTAATCAATGCTAGAATGCTAAAAGTTTAAAAAACAAGAAAAAGAACAAGGTCAGGGACTAAAAAGTCATAAGCAGCAGGAGAGACCTTGTCACTCAGTTTCCAGAACAAGAAGGAATGCTTTATAGAAACTTCTAGATACAGACCTGTTTTACCTAGTACTTAAAGAGACAGGTTTACTATCAAATAGAACAGTGATACTTTACATTATTATACAGTTTTCTAACCATATTCTTGAGCAGACCATATCTCTGCTGCTGGTTAGGCTCAGACAATTAAATACTGAGATAACCCTATGACCCCTAGTCATACACACGCACAGGATCACAAACGAATAAATCACAGAAGTAAGATAATAAGGATCACGGGGCTAACAGTAAATTGGCAAGTTTTCAGTTCATTGTTAGGCTTTCAAAATCTAACAAAACACACTGTTTGGCATACTTAGCCAAGGGTCACTATTTCCTAACAGTGGAACCAGCCAGAGAGAAAATCAAAAGTGTAGGTGTGGGTCCTTGAATCAGGTTTCAGGCCCAACCCTGTCCCAGTATTAGCCCTCTCCTCCGGCGTTTTCCCTTGCATCTTGCCTTTTCCTCTGTCTGTGGGGCTTCTGCCAACATGCCCAGTGGGGCTCCAGGCCATCCATCTGCCTTCCGATCGCCCCACCCCAAATGGAAAGAAGTCTTCTCTCCAAGTATGACAGTTCTTTCAGCCAACTCAGAAAGCCTGGCTTCATGAGTGAAGAGGCCCACCAATAAGAAATTTACAGCTAATGAACCTAAGAACTGGCAGAACCAGGAAGTGCTGATGAATACCAGCGAGACAGATATTCTCAGCCTTCCTGGTCCAAGGAGGTGATTCTCCTCTCTCTAGGTGGGATCCCTGCTGCTCAAGAACCCATCCAGCATGCTGAGACTAGGACAACCTTCAGTGGTTTCTTCTCTGAGGCATAATCTCTATGGTACTACAGGCCCACAATCTACTACCAGTGAATCTGAGGTAGAAAGAGCCTGACACCACACAACTTTTATAACTTTGCTAGCAGAACCTGAAGTGAAGTGATGTGAGACCCAAAGCAACATCTATTTATCTCACTCAGTGGGAATATTCACACGTTTAGCTGAAGAAATCTTATCTGATTGAATCACAAGCTGGGGATATTTTGTAACACACAGCATACGTGTTTCCTAAAATCCAAAAATCCCTCTGTATCCAAAACAGATCTGGCCCCACGGGTTTTGGATCAAGGCCTGGGCATCTGTAGTAGCTTCAAAATTAATTCCAGAGTTTTCCTTCACTATTTCCGTCAGGGGGCTGAATGAATTATACAGGATATTGTGGCTAAAAGGAAAAGGTCACATATAGAAACTAGAAGTCCTCATAATTTAGTGGGGAATTTAATGGGAGGGGAGTACTTTTAGAGTGCCAGGGGTTAGGGCAGAGTCTCCCCCAAAGCCCTAGAGAAGACAATATTTACCCCTTAGCAGTCTCATCTCTTTGTCTACCTTTGGCTAATACTCACCCAGGAAGGAAGAGTACAGAGAGGGAAATCCATTCCTGAATTCAGTGGGGAGCTCACCATAGGGTAAGAACTGCCTTCACCATACAAACAAGTTTTTAAATGATGATTTGATTCCCTCACTAAGCCAGAAAAGTTTGTTTATGGAGTAGCAAAAGCAATAGAATCCACAATATGGAATAAGCTCACTTTTATGAGCCAGCCTTGGAATCCAAATTCTTTTTACATTACTCTTTTACACGAGAAAATATATTCTGCATACAAATGCCACGTGGAACACGATGCATTTCCAAGTTGGATGCTAGCTGTAATATGTAGTGTTCTTCTAAGCATCATCACTTATTGTCCAAGAAATATTTACTGGGCACTTTTATTAACAGGTTCTAGGAACAGAAGGTTCAACAAGAGACAATGAACCAGTCTTCACACTGTTGAGACACGAGGGAGAAAGATGAGAGGGGGAGAAATGTAATACAGATTAAAGTAAACATCTCTCGATGTAAAATCAAGTACTCAATAAAGTCACAGTTTTCTAGTTATAATTCTATACATCCAAAGTCTCCTAAGATGAGTTTCATCTTATTTAAAAGCAGCTGCATATTTTCTGATCCAGAGTTTGACATGCTAAAAGTTTCACAGCGAGTAACATAAAAGCCTCCAAATCTTCACAAGTGTAAGAAACTTTCTAATTACATATATTTATCCTCCAAGTTCTGCTAGTAAGGAAGAAGCTACCCAGGGGCACCTGGGTGCCTCAGTCGTTAAGCGTCTGCCTTCGGCTCAGGTCATGATCCCGGGGTCCTGGGATCGAGCCCCACATTGGGCTCCCTCCTCAGTGGGGAGTCTGCTTCTCCCTCTCCCACTCCCCCTGCTTCTCCCTCTCCCACTCCCCCTGCTTGTGTTCCTGCTCTCACTGTCTCTCTGTCAAATAAATAAATAAAATCTTCAAAAGAAAGAAAGAAAAAAAAAAGAAAGAAGCTACCTGGAAAAGAACAATTTACAAAGTCTCAGTAGAATAAAAGCATCATTTTCCCAAAAGTGAGACATGGAGCATTATTTGAATCTTAAAACAACAGTGCTGAAGTTCATCATTTAAAAAAAAAAAAAAATCCCAACTTTGCCAAAAGAAGATGGAATGTTAATGTCTGATCAGATAGCTGCAGTCCACATTTTTAGAAAACCTGTCTCAACATTCTACATACCAACCTTCCAAAAACAATAGTCTAGTGCTATTGAAATGCCAAGGTTAAATTTTCTAAGTGGAAACCAAAAAAATAACAGCTACCTTCCCTAAAATCAGGAAATCCCAGTATCCCACAACACAACCCAAGGAAACAAAGCCTTGGACTTACACGCATCCTTTTTTTTTTAAAGGATTTTATTTATTCATTTGTCAGAGAGAGAGAGAGTGAGCACAAGCAGGGGAAGTGGCAGGCAGAGGGAAAAGCAGACTCCCTGCTGAGCAGGGAGCCCGATGCAGGACTCGATCCCAGGACCCTGGGATCATGACCTGAGCCGAAGGCAGATGCTCAACTGACTGAGCCACCCAGGCATCCCAGGCATCCTTTTCACGATAGTAGTATTTGGTAGAAGGGAAGCAAAAGGAGCAAAGGCCTTACTTCTCCACAAGGCAGCTCCCAGGGGGGTAGTTGAAGGCACCAGGGTCAAGAGAAATGGGAAGCTGTATGTAGAAAGCACATAGAAGAATTACGTGCTTGTTACCTTAGCCCAGATTGCATCAACCATATAATGCCAAGGACAGAAAGTCAGTCCATACTTGATGTTAATCCCCTGAAGGAACAACAAAGAAATAACCAAGTCTTGAAATGAATCATGGGCATATGCAACTCCCTCTCTACTTTGAGATTTCTAAATGCAATGACAAATCCCCAGGGATGGAAATGCCAGCCTGGAAAGCAATAATCAGGATCCTCAAGAGTAGCAGAATAAGGTCTGGGAGGTGTGGATTCTGTACTTGATGAGGTCTTTCACTGGGGAAATTTGGACAATGTGGAAAATTTGGAAGGTCATTAACTAGGAAAGTGAAATCAATCCAGTAGGCCTTTGTTCAGCGTCTCGAATTATGAGACACTAATTTGGCACTGAAGGGAGAATTACAAAGATGTCCAACACATCACCTCCATCTCTTTGGGGAGGTAAGCCTCTACACATATAACCATAAATTGAGTATTGTGTGTTATAATAACAAAAGCTAATTGCTAATACTCATGAGACATCCATTACATGCCACACTCCATTCTAAAGGGGTTTCCATGTTTTATTTAATTATCACAACCACTCTATGAGACAGATACTATTATTCTGCTATTTTACAGTGAGAAAACTGAAGCTCAGAGACATTGAGTAACTTACCTAATGTCACACAGTTCCTAAGTGGTATATCAGCGATCTACACCCAGGCTCCAGATGCCATTTACCCCTGCCCACTACACAGTAGAGCATGCAAAGGATTCTAATTCTGTCTGTGGTAAATTATGGGGGCAGGATGAGGTAGAGAGGTGGGGAGAGAAGAGGGACCTTCCAGAAAGTAAGGGCAATTGAGATGTGTGGTGCCTCAATGAACACAATATAACCTCCCACAAAATAACTGGGTCCCCTAGACCTAGTTTCCTTATCTCCAAGCAAGACTCCTGAGTTTCTCTCTCAGGTCCCTTTGAATCTTTTAATCACTTCAGAACTCAATATGTCACCTCTTGTGACATCACCAGAGACAGTACAAAAAGAGCTTGGAAGAAAACAAGTGAATAACAGCTATGTGACATTAAGAGAGTTGTGTACCTTTTCTGAATCTTAGTTTTCTTCATTGACTCGATGGAATAATCTTCATAAGGTTGTTGTAGAGATTCAGTAGTCTACACAGTGCCTGGCAGATAGAGGGCACTCGATTAAATTTAATCTCTACTTGCCCCCTTCCTTTTGCTTTAATTGCAAAAAAATCTCACAAGTTATTGAACTCCCCTAAACCTTAGATGAGGGACTTGGATGTGTGACTGGCTACACATTAGCAGAATACCCTTTGGAGGGAGATTAAAAAATAAAAGATAGGATATTTGAGGCCATCAAATATTTTCTAAAATATCTGCAAGGTTTTGGGCGCCTGGGTGGCTCAGTTGGTTAAGCGACTGCCTTCTGCTCAGGTCATGATCCTGGAATCCTGGGATCGAGTCCCACATCGGCTCCCTGCTCGGCGGGGGGTCTGCTTCCCCCTCTGCCCTCTCCCTCTCGTGCTCTCTGTCTCTCATTCTCTCTCTCTCAAATGAATAAATAAAATCTTTAAAAAAATAAAATAAAATAAAATAAAATATCTGCAAGGTTTTAATCTGCAAATGCATCCATTTTATATTAAAACACTTTGTCCTTCTCCTGATCGCCTTCATTACCCAACTCAACTACCTTACTGAAGTCACGTGATAAACTGGAAACCAAGAGGTGAAGACTTGTACTATTTATAAGCCATGATTCATATGGCCTAGGAAGCTTTCAACATTCCTTAAGTCATGCAAAAATACATAGTTTAATTAAAAGAATGAAGAACTTTGTAATGTTACATACTGAAATAAATGTGAATGGAAGTGGACAATAAAGTCCTATCCAAAAACACCTGCCATAATTTGAAGTTTTATTACCAAAGATTAAGTAAAGATAGAGGTCATGACACACACCCATAGAAAAGAGTAGATAGATATCATATTGATATCCAAGAGAAAAAAAGAGTATATAAACAGAGGTTTTGTTTCTTCTTTCATTAACTCAGAATACATTTTTTTAACTAGCGCTGGCTCAAGAGATTTGAGACTTTTCATCCCTTTTTACTTCTTTTTAACTAAGGTTTAACTTACATATATTAAAGTACGCCAATCTTAAGTGTACATTCAGTTAATTTTTACATATGCATTCACCTATGTAACCATCTCCCAGATCAATATATAGAACAGGGCGCCTGGGTGGCTCAGTCGTTAAGCGTCTGCCTTCGGCTCAGGTCATGATCCCAGGATCCTGGGATCGAGTCCCACATCGGGCTCCCTCCTCGGCGGGAAGCCTGCTTCTCCCTCTCCCACTCCCCCTGCTTGTGTTCCTGCTCTCGCTATCTCGCTCTCTGTCAAATAAATAAATAAATAAATCTTTAAAATATATATATATATATAGAACATTTCCGGCACCCCTGAACATTCTCTATCCCCTTTTCAAATACGAAAAGGTAACCTCTATCCACACTTTTAAATACAGCACTGTAACAAAAATAGGCAATGGTCAATGAGAAAGTAAAGGAGCCCTAAACCTAACTTGTGTCTTCTGGTGTGTGCTAGAGTTTTTCATTACAGACAATACCCATGGGCAGTTTAGTAACCAAGAGATACCCAAGGCTCTAACAATTTTGCTCACTGGATGATAAACTGAAAGCCACAGCCTGGGACATTCTTACTCTGGAAGAGTCAAATGACCCATTTCTTTCTTCTAGAGGAAAATGATTAAAGAACGCATTGGGAGAATTAAGCCAGACTGTTTGCAAATTCCATGTCAATATGAATGACTCATAAGTGACTCAAATTCTGCTTTGTGGTTAGCCAAGCCAAGATAGGTAATAACCATGAGTCAGTTAGGGCCAAACTCTTGATTGGATCATGAAGCCATCAATTGTGCACAGAGATGCCTCTGATTTGACATCAATGGAGCATGAACTTTGAGTTGTTTTCTAACTGTGATAATTTGACATTCTTGCATACATTTCTTTTTTGCAATACATTTCTTTTCAAATTTTTTATTTAAATCCTAGTTAGTTAACATACAGTGCAATGTTGGTTTCAGGAACAGAATTCAGTTGTTCATCACTTACATATAATACTCAGTGCTCATCATAAGTGCCCTCCTTACTACCCATCACTCATTTAACCTATCCTCCCACCCATCTCCCCTCTAGCTATCCTCAGTTTGTTCTCTATTGTTAAGAGTCTCTCTCTTTTTTTTTTAAGATTTTATTTATTTATTTGACAGAGAGAGAGAGAACGTGACAGAAGGAACACAAACAGGGGGAGAGGGGGAAAGGGAGAAGCAGGCTTTCCGCTGAGCGGGGAGCCCGATGCGGGGCTCCATCCCAGGACTCTGGGATCATGACTTGAGCGAAGGCAGACGCACTCAACGACTGAGCCATCCAGGCGCCCGAAGAGTCTCTTATGGTTAATTTCCCTCTCACCTTTTTTCTTTCCCCCTGCCCAAATGTTCACCTGTTTTGTTTCTTAAGTTCCACATATGAATGAAATCATATGGTATTTGTCTTTCACTGATGGACTTATTTCACTTAGCATAATACAGTCTAGCTCCATCCATGTCATTGCAAGTGGCAAGATTTCATTTTTTTTGATGGCTGAGTAACAGTCCATTGTGTGTGTGTGTGTGTGCGTGCGTGTGTATGTGTGTGTATATATATATATATACACATACCACATCTGCTTTATACATCAGTCGATGGACATTTAGGCTCTTTCCATAGTTTGGCTAATGTTGATGATGCTGTTATAAACATTGGAATGCATGTACCCCTTCAAATCTGTATTTTTTTTATCTTTTGGATAAATACCTAGTGGTGTAATTCCAGGAACATGGGGTAGTTCTACTTTTAACTTTTTGAGGAACCTCAATACTGTGTTCCAGATGGCTGCCCCAGTTTGCATTCAATAGGTGCAAGAGGGTTCCCCTTTCTCCACATCCTCACCAACACCTGTTGTTTCTTGTGTTGTTAATTTTAGCCATTCTGACATGTGTGAGGTGGTATCTCATTGTGGTTTTGATTTATATTTCCCCGATGATAAGTGATGCTGAACATCGTTTCATGTGTCTGTTAGCCATCTGGATGTCTTCTTAGGGAAAATGTCTATTCATATCTTCTGCCCATTTCTTAACTGGATTATCTGGTTTGGAGATGTTGAGTTTGGTAAGTTCTTTATAGATTTTGGATACTAACCCTTTATTAGATATGTCATTTACAAATATCTTCTCTCATTCCCTAGTCTTTTAGTTTTGTTCATTATTTCCTTCACTGTGCAGAAGGTTTTTATCTTGATAAAGTCCCAACAGTTCATTTTTGCTTTTGTTTCCCTTGCCTCCAGTGACGTGTCTAGTAAGTTGCTACGGCCAAGGTCAAAGAGGTTGCTGCCTGTGTTCTCCTCTAGGATTTTAATGCTTTCCTGTCTCACATTTAGGTCTTTCATCCATTTTGAATTTTTGTGCATGGCATAAGAAAGTGGTCCAGTTTCATTCTTCTGCATGTGGCTGTCCAGTTTTCCCAACACCATTTGTTGAAGAGACTGTTTTTCCATTGGATATTCTTTCCTGCTTTGTCACAGATTAGGTGGCCATATAGTTATGGGTCCAACTTCTGGGTTTTCTATTCTGTTCCATTGATCTATGTGTCTGTTTCTGTGCCAGTACCATCTGTCTTGATCACTACAGCTTCGTAATGTAGCTGGAAGCCCAGAATCGTGATGCCTCCAGCTTTTTTTTTTTTTTTTTCCAGGATTGCTTTGGCTAGTCAGGGTCTTTCGTGGTGCCATACAAATTTTAGGATTGTTTGTTCTAGGGCTGCAAAAAACTCTGGTGGTACTTTGATAGGGATTGCATTAAATGTGTAGATTGCTTTGGTTGCCTAGACATCTTAACAATGTTTGTTCTTCCAATATATGAGCATGGAATGCTTTTCCATTTCTTCATGTCCTCTTCAATTTCTTTTATAAACGTTCAATAGTTTTCAGTGTACAGATCTTTTACCTCTTTGGTTAGATTTATTCCTAGGTATCTTATGGTTTTTGGTGCAATTGTAAATAGGGTTGATTCCTTCATTTCTTTTTCTGCTGCTTCATTATTGTTGTATAGAAATGCAACATATTTCTGTACGTTGATTTTAAATCCTGTGACTTTGAATTCACATATTAGTTCCCGCAATTTTTGGGTGGAGTCTTTCATGTTTTCTACATAGAGTATCATGTCCTCTGGAAATAGCGAAGAGTTTGACTTCTTCCTTGCAATTGGGATGCCTCTTACTTCTTTTTGTTGTCTGACTGCTGAAGCTAAGACTTCTAGTACTCTGTTAAATAGTAATGGTAAGAGTGGATATTGCTGTCTTGTTCCTGACCTTAGAGGAAAAGCTCTCAGTTTTTCCCCACTGACGGTGATACTAGCTGTGGGTCTTTCATATTTGGCCTTTATGATGTTGACTTATGTTCCATTTATCCCTACTTTGTTGAAGGTTTTTTTATCAAGAATGGATGCTATATTTTTTTGCATCTATTGAGAGGATTCTACGGTCCTTATCCTTTCTTTTGTTAATGTGGTGTATCATGTTGATTGATTTGTGAATATTGAACCACCTGTGTAACCCAGGAATAAATCCCACTTGACTATGGTGAATAATTCTTTTAATGTATTGTTAGATCGGATTTGCTAGTATCTTGTTGAGAATTTTTGCACCCATGTTCGTCAGGGATATTGGCCTGTAATTCTCCTTTTTAGTGGGGTCTGTGTCTGGTTTTGGAATCAAAGCAATGCTGGATTCATATGACTTTGAAAGTTTTCCTTCCATTTCTATTTTTTGGAACAGTTTGAGAAGAATAGGTATTAACTCTTCTTGAAATGGCTGGTAGAATTCCCCTGGGAGGCCATGTGGCCCTGGACTTTTGTTTGTTGGGAGATTTTTAATTACTGATTCAATTTCTTTGCTGGTTATGGGTCTGTTCAAATTTTCTATTTCATCCTGTTTCAGCTTTGGTAGTTTGTAGGTTCCTAGGAATTTGTCCATTTCTTCCAGATTGCACAGTCTGCTGACATACAATTCTTCATAGTATTCTCTTATAATTGTATCTATTTCTGTGGTATTGGTTGTGATCTCTCCTCTTTCATTCACGATTTTATTTAGTTGGGTGCTTTCTCTTTTCTTTTTGATAAGTCTG
The DNA here is from genome assembly GCF_002201575.2 of Neomonachus schauinslandi. Taxonomy (NCBI): domain Eukaryota; kingdom Metazoa; phylum Chordata; class Mammalia; order Carnivora; family Phocidae; genus Neomonachus; species Neomonachus schauinslandi. Next base: position 18,842,881 of record NC_058409.1, read on the forward strand.
GCTAGGAGTTTATAAATTTTATTAATTCTTTCAAAGAACCAGCTCTTAGTTTCATTGATCCAGTCTAACGATTTTTTTTTCTCTATCATTTATTTCTGCTCTAATCTTTATTATTTCCCTTCTTTTGCTGGCCTTAGGCTTTATTTGCTTTTCCTTTTCTAGCTTCCTTCGGTGTAAGGTTAGGCAGTGTATTTGAGACTTTTCTTGCTCCTTGAGGTAGACCTGTATTGCTACATGCTTCCCTCTTAGGACCACCTTTGCTGCATCCTAAAGGTTTTGGACCGTTATGTTTTCATTTTCATTTGCTCCCATTTACTTTTTTATTTCTTCCTTAATGCCTGGTTAACCAATTCATTCTTTAGTAGGATGTTCTTTAACCTCCATGTATTTGTGGTCTTTCCAAATTTTTTCTTGTATTTGACTTCAAGTTTCATAGAGTTGTGGTCTGAAAATATTTTTTTGCAACACATTTTTTTCTGGTAACTTTCAGGTCATTTAGTAAAAGTTGGGAATACAATGAGTGACAGAGTGTGGTCTACTGGGCAGCAAGGCAATCATATCCAAGAGTTTGGTTCATGCTTAATCTAAACACCTGAGCTAATACAATATTTTAGTTTGGTCAAACTACAGATTGACTGTCAGTAAGTTTTCCAAACAGGGACACCTTTAAAAGGGGACCCTACTGTAAATAAGCCATAATAGTGTGACTAAACCAGGACTCTCTCAAGCAAATGAGAATGTACAGTCACCCTAGCTATCATAAGCCTTCATAAGCCTCAGAGTTCATATTGATTACCTCTTAATTCCAATGACTTCTTTACTATTAAACTAAGGCTTTTATGGTGGCAAAGACATTTGAGAGAGGAAAAAACCTAGGACACATGAGAGATTACAGATGAGATCTAGCAAGTTAAACATATCAATGTCACTGATCTAAGGATGGAGCCTTAGCTTCTGATACAAGGATATCAGCTTGAAGAGGGTTGAGGACTCAGAGGGGAATAGATGTTACACCTTCTACCGCTTTAGTAATACCTTCTCGCACATGACATAATACTCCACACACTGTGGGTTTTCATTAAATAATGAGGGCTGATGATCTAGGGAGGGCAGTAGCCTCCATTTGTCAAAATATTATTCTGGTCAAGAATAACATGATGATGAGGGACGCCTGGGTGGCTCAGTTGGTTAAGCGACTGCCTTCGGCTCAGGTCATGATCCTGGAGTCCCGGGATCGAGTCCCGCATCGGGCTCCCTGCTCAGCGGGGAGTCTGCTTCTCCCTCTGACCCTCCTCCCTCTCATGCTCTCTGTCTTTCATTCTCTCTCTCAAATAAATAAATAAAATCTAAAAAAAAAAAAAAAAGCTGGAACTCAGAAATCTTTAAAAAAAAAAGAATAACATGATGATGATAATCAACAGTTTAAATGAATTGAGTGTTTACTAGGTACCTGGTATGCTTTACTAATTCCTTTACATACATTAGCTTTCTAAATTCCCCAGCGATCCTATAACATAGATACTGCTGCTATTCCTATTTCTCCTCCCAGATGAGGAAATGGAGTTTTACAGGAGGTAAGCCGGGTGTCCAAGGTGGTCAAGTGTGTATTAGGACTCTTAGATCAGTCAGAATCTCAATCACTTCACCTCACTTCATCCCTGCCCCTCCCCTGCCAGAACTCTTTTGCCGCAGGGCAAATTCCCTGAAGGAACTCCCACAAGGGGGGTTGTTTACTGAAAGGACACCATGGACAACCCCTCAGACTCAGAAGGGGCAGAAGAACAAATACTGTAGGACTGCATGAACAGTGCAACCGAGAAGCCAGGAATCAAGACCACAGCCACCAGCTCTCACCTCCTGTTTCTTTGTAGCACCTACTACTAATTTATACATTTTTTCGAAATCTGGAGGCTTGGGATTCTATAGGACCAAGCATTTCCAATGTCTGAATCTCCCTCTAATGTGTGTTTTACTAATGAGCTTATTATTTATCTTTTTGATAAAAAGGAAAGTTGAACTTTTGTTTCTTGGACTACTACTAAAAACAGAAAATAAATTCTGATTTGAATCAGCCTGGGATCAAAACACACAGGGAAACACTCTGTTTTCACCTGGTAGGCTTTTAAAGGTAGAAGTCTGTAAAAAGAAGAAAAAAGCCCTATAGGAAGGAGGTAAATGCACTTAGGTTTCCCCAGTGAATAGATCTGAATAGCTACTCTTGCCTCATGAAATTTATTTAAAACTGTCATTTCACAATAGGTACTTCCAACATTTCTGTGTAAAGCAGTTTCTTCCCCCTTCCCTCTTTTAGTCTCCATAAGATAGAAAGTGATACAGCTGTAACCATGAAGTATACAGCCCTTTCCTTGAGGCCAGCATTCTCTTACTTCAGTGCTGTGTTCCATTAATAGATGCACATTCCAGCACAAAGCACAGTACCTGGACCAGAGCCCAGTGCTGACTTCCAGCCTAGAGCCTTTTCAACAAGTTGTGCGGATATGTAAGGGGACTAGGTAGGGAGTGGGTATGACTTATGTGTAACCCAAAACAGAAGAACGTGAAGCATCCCATAGCCATCCCCTGCCCCTTCCCACCATCTGATACCCAAGTGTCTGGTCCACGTGTCTGGTTGTGATATACAATTGTGATAGGTTTTGACTCAAGTTCTGTGTATGTACATTTTGTAAATAACCATTTACTGAACTCTTTCCCAGTGGACTATGAACTCACTTACAGCATGTAGGGGCTTATTTATGTTTACATCTCCATCACGCAGAATATAGCTTGGCACATCAAAGGCACCAGAAAAATACTGGTTGGAAGTAAAGAAGGCAGGAAGGCAGGAAGGCAGGCAGGCAGGAAGGAAAGAACGGATGGACAGACTGCAAAATCTACCTCAAATGAAGGGTCTATTTATAAAATTCAAACAAAAGCAAAGTAAAGCTGTGGTTACTTGAGGAAAATAGAAAAACTTTCTTACTTGCTTGAGGTGTTTTCTGCATTCACTCCTCCCCTGTTCCTCTTTTGCTCTCTTTTTTGTTAAATAATTCTTAAAAAGGAATGCTACTAGAAAACAAATTGGAAGAAAAGATAACAAAATGCTAATAGGAATTGTCAGAAAGGAATAATAACAAGAAAGTATGTAAAAAGGAATGAAAATTAAAAAAAAACAATAGAAAGTACCCAGTAGGTGATATAAAGAAAAAAACGTAACCTGCAGAAACTCCTTGAATAATTAAGTATTAACTGCTTCCAAACCGTGTATTAATTGCACAGTGCAGACTGCATCGTCAGAACATTTCCCAGGGAGGAAAGGAGAGCACGCAAAACCTAGGCACAAGGGAAGAGAAGGGCCAGTCCTCAAAAGCATGGCATGATTAGTTCCCAAAACAAGCAAAGGAAGTTGCTGTATGGATGTTTCTCTAAGAAAACATGAAAGATTCCCTAACTTTAAATCACTGCCTGTGGATTATAAACAGTGATTCTTGGACTTATTTCAGAGCCAGACCATCTGGGAGTCATGGGACCTCTCTGACCTGTTTGAAACACTTGCAGTCAACTAGCAGACAAGTGATAAGTAGCATGAGCTACTTTTTTTTTTTTTTAGTTGGAGGTCTGAGGTGGGAGGAATTTGAGTTAAATTTCTTTTTTTCATTCATTCTCTTTTTTCCCTGCAAATTGCAAAAAAAAAAGAAGAAGAAGAGGAAGGAAGGAAGGAAGGAAGGAAGGAAGGAAGGCAGGCAGGCAGGCTAATACTACTCAACATTAGAACATCCCAGGTCACCTAGAGTTCCAGAAGATCATGGCTGAGCAACACTGGTTGGAAACAACCACCCAATGATTCCTTCACTCATTCAACACATATTTATCGAGCATCGAATAAGAACCAAGCATTGTGGATAGAATGGCAGACACAACACACGAGTCCCTTGTTTGGGGGAAGATTCCAATCTTATGGGAGTGGACAGATAACAAATGGACAGAGAAGATAGTATCTCTATAAGACCATCTCCTGCCAACCTCCTCTTCCCTCCTTTTACTCCAGGCACAGTAGAGGACAGGAGACTTCTTGCTGTCCCTAGAATGTGCCGAGCTCAGAGTTGCCTCGACACCTTTACCCATGCTCTCCCCACTGGCTGCCAAGCTTTGCACCCAGACTTCACACGCTCCCTCCTTCCCCTCCTTCAATTCAGACACATCACCTGTCAAAGAGGCTTCCTCCGGCTTCCTATGTAAAACAGGCCTCCCTCACTCTCCACCTTTTTCTATTTTATTTTGTTTGTATCTCCCATCTGTTGAAACTGTGTTCTTTATATGCTTACTTTTCTCATTTTCAGTTCCTCCACTAGAATGCAAGACTCACGAACACCATGGGTTTTGCCTGTATTGTTCACTTGTATATCTCATGCATTTAGAACAGTGCTGTTAGAAATGCTCATTTATTCACATCCACATTGACCAAGTATCTAAAGTCAGAGGGCCTCATCTATTATTACCATCTGCACTATGGTAGCCAGTCTTCAGAGACGGTCCCCAGTGAACTGTACTCCTGCTATTCACACCTTGAATGTGGGCTGGCCCTGTGGCTCACTCTTGACCATGAGAAAGCAGCAGAGGTGAAGCCGCCTGACGTCCAAGGTTATCACATAAGAAGCCTTGCAGATTCCCCCTTAGCATTATAGAACACGTGCTCTGGAGGAAGCCAGGCACCAAGTAAGAAGTCTAAGGATACTGAGATGGCCATGTTGTACGGAAGCCCAGACTAGCCATGTGGTGGGCCATGGAGGGAGACGAAATGCTCAGCTAGTCCCCACCTGCTCCAGCCATCCCAGCTGAAGCACCAGACATGGGAGTGCACCTGTAGCTCAACTGAGTCTTCAGATGGTGCTCCAACCCTGGGCACCATCTGACAGCGACTGCATGAGAGACCCCTAGTGAGGACCATCTAGCTGAGAACCCTGTCAGCCCACCGTACCATGAGCAGAAATAATAAATTACTGTTTTAGGCCACAAGCTTTGAGGTAGTTAGTTATGCAGCAATAGATAACTACAAAGTGCAGCCACCAAAGATAGCTCTAGATTCGAACATTTCCTTCCCGACGGACATTACGGATGTGTCAGGGTCCTTGGGCTTTCCCTCACACAAGCTCTCCAGTAAGCGTGCGTCTCTGCGATTAATGAACTTTCCTTTTGCCCTGTCCACTCTCCTGCACCCCGACAACCACCCAGTTGAAGTCAGGAAAGCTGAATCTTCACCCTCAGGGGATCGCTGTCATCTTGGCCAAGCCCCTACACCCTCTGAAGCTCAGGCTCTTCTCTGAAAAATGACTGTAGATTTTATTTTTCGATTTTGTTTAGTGTGTGGCAGGCAGCCCTCTCCCCCTCCCTGAAATAGAACCCAATACAGAACATAAATGCACAAGAGAGATGAAGTGGAAGTGGTCTAGCAGAGGCAGGAGAGGCCGTGTGTCTGAGTGGTGGGATGAGGGAGGCTGGCGTTGTAAGACCTACATTCAAACACCAGCTCCTTCTCTCTCTGGTTCAAAGCACCCCGACTCCTCCAGAACCTGGTGTGAAAACTGCGATACTGGATGGTCTCAGAGGCCTCCTTACATCACATGTGATCCGTGACATTAACCATGCAGAAAACACATCTACTTTAAAACTTCAGGATTGATTTTAATGTCTTACTTATGGGGCATGGTGTATTTTAATTTTTAAATAATACTGGACTGGAAGAGTTTTTTATTGCTTCTGCTTTCTCACAGAACCAGATTTTATGCTAATGTGTACCAACTACCTATTCCTAGACCAGTAAACCCTTACCACCTTGTCCATTTCTCCAAACACGGGTGCTAAGCTTGGATGGTGCTTCATCCCTAGAGAGGAAGAGAGTACTTCAAATTTCCCCATCTGCAGTATAATCTGACTTGGGAAATACTGGTTTACAACCATTCTATATAGTTTTTCTTTATATTATTTTCAAAAGCCTATAGAGTAGCAGATTCCATGCCCTACTATAGATTCCCATTGCAATGTTTAATGGCTGTACTCATCAGGAATGCCCTTCATCTCAGTAAAGGTCCCCTTCACATAATGCTTCTCAACTTTCATTCTTAAAACTCTATTTAGAAGTCTGAAAATCAAATTCTTCAGTGTCACCGTATGGCTCGCTTCTGAACTCTGTGTTTTTCCATTTTCTCCTTTGAATATTGAACTTAAATTGAAAACAGGAATGGTCTGATGAGTGCTCATGAAATTCTTTGACTTAGGACACTGATACATTGAATATTATGCATAGTTAAATTATTACAGGTTATACCTTGATAAGAGCATCAACCACCTTCTTAAACATGTCATCACACAACAGGCACAAAATCCCAGGTATGTGATGACACTTGATATGTACCTACATTGGCTAATAAGTACATAGCCTGCCGTGTGTTATAAATTAGGTAATTACTGGACCCATACATTGCACCATTATCTTCACTCAAATCTCCAAGCTCATATTTGAACTCTGCCTCTGAGACTATGGACAGATGTACAGTGTATCTGATCAACGTGAAAAAGAGACCAATTTTGATCGATATTCCAAGCAGTTAGGTAGAAATCTCCTACCTCCTGAAAAGTGATGGATTAGGCATTTTCTACTGGACCTGGTTCGGTAACTGGAAAAAGTAACAGCCAGAACTCCTCCCCTAATGTTTGCCAATACTGCCTTTTAAATACTGCATTCCATTTTATTGTATAATAACCCTATGAATAATCAAATTAGGAAGCTGTTTGACAATGTCTTTTAAACACAGGCAAATGTTACTAAGTAAAATAATACAGTTTACTTGCTCCTTTCTTTTTTTTTTAATTTTATTTATTTGACAGAGAGGGAGAGCACAGGCAGGGGAGTGGCAGGCAGAGGAGAAGTAGACTCCCCTCTGAGCAAGCAGCCCGATGTGGGATCAGATCCCAGGACCCTGGGATCATGACCTCAGCTGAAGGCCCATGCTTAACGGACTGAGCCACCCAGTTGCTCCTTACTTGCTCCTTTCTAATTCCTCCCCACTCTAGGAAAGGACTATGTGCTATTTTTTCCACCTGCCCCTACACCCATCCCCCTCCCCTCCTTTCTCACTTAAGACCACATTATTGTAAGTCTTCATCCCACACACTACAGAATAAGTTGTAGGGTACTCACGTGCTCATTAATTGAGCTGTAAGCCCATGCTGAGGAAGTTTTGAGCACTTGCCCTTATTCATGCATCCAAAGTGGCCTGACTGAGGTTTCTCAAAAGGTTAAACATGTAACTACCATCTGACCAGCAATTCCACTCCTAGGTATTTACCGAAAAGAATTCAAAGCAGGGACTCAAACAGGTATTTGTACATCAATGTTCACAGCAGCATTATTCACAAGAACCACAAGGCAGTAAACTCAGCCCAAGTGTTCATCATCAGGTGAACGGATCAACAAATGGGGAATATACATACACTGGAATATTATCCAGCCATAAAAAAGAATGAAGTACTGAGATATGCTACAGCTTGGATGGACCTTGAAAACATTATATATAGCGATTATGAGTCAAACACAGCAGGAAAAATATATGACTGCACTTACAGGAAGTATCCAGAACAGACAAATTCATAGACACAGAAAGTAGAATAGAGGTTACCAGAGACAGGGAAGAGGGGAGGAGGGGGTATTGTTGAATGGGTATAGTGTTGATATTGGGTATGACAAGACGTTTTGGGTATAGACAGTGGTAATTGTTACACACACTGTGATTATATTTAATGCCACTGAATTGTTCAGTGGCATTAACTGTATACTTAACAAAAGCTAAAATGATAAATATTATGTTATGTATATTTTACTGCAATCAAAAAAAATACTTGGGGGCAAAAACTGAGCTCTCCTTTGAGCTGTAGCAGACACGTGAGATTTAGGGAAAGAGTCACTACCCAGAAGTTAGGAGGATGATAACCTCACCTACATTTCAGGCCCACACCTATCCCCTAGTAGGAGGGGTAGCTAGAGAAGGGACCTGGAGGCTGAAGGTGTAATGTCCTCAGGAAAAGCCAGCTAAGGACACCTAAGAGACAGCTTGCAACCTTCAGGTCACCCAGAGCCTTCCCCACCACACCCAGCCAGGCTTCCACAGGGTTCACTGGTCAGGAGCTCCCCCCCCCAAAAAAATGGGGGGGCACCTGGGTGGCGCAGTCGGTTGACTTTCTGACTCTTGGTTTCCCCTCAGGTAGTGATCTCAGGATGGTGAGATTCAGCCCTGCCTCCAGCTCCATGCCGAGCCAGGAGTCTGCTTGAGATTCTTTACCCCTTTCCCTCTGCCCCTCCCACTCCTGCCCTCCCTCTCTCTCTCTCCCCCCCCACCAAAACAAATAAATAAATCCTTTTTTCAACTAACATCTTCTTTAATTTAAAATCAATTAATTAACCTATAGTGTATTATTAGTTTCAGAGGTAGTTTAGTAATTCATCAGTTGCATATAACACCCAGTCCTCATTACATCAAGTGCCCTCCCTGATGCCCATCCCCCAGTGACCCCATCCCCCCACCCACCTCCCCTCCAGCAACCCTCAATTTGTTTTCTACAGTTAAGAGTCTCGTACGGTTTGTCTCCCTCTCTGATTTTGTCTTATTTTATTTTTCCTTCCCTTCCCCTATGTTCATGTTTTGTTTCTTAAATTCCACATATGAGTGAAATCCTATGGTATTTGTCCTTCTCTGACTGACTTATTTCACTTGGCATAATACCCTCTTGTTCCATCCATGTCATTGCAAATGGCAAGATTTCATTCTTTTTGATGGCTGAGTAATATTCCCTTGTTTATATGTATACACCCCCTCTTCTTTATCCATTCACCTGTAGATGGACATTTGGGCTCTTTCCATATTTGGCTATTGTGGCCATTGCTGCTACATACATTGGGGTGCATTTGTGTCAATAAATAAATCTTTTTAAAAAAATAGGGGGTAGGCAGAGAGAGAGAGAGAGCACGCACAACCTACCAGGCCAACTCTCATGGAATTTACATAAACAATTTTCTTTTACTTTTATTTTTCAAGTGTCAAGAGAATCAATTTTGGAGCAGGCAGGCTACAAAAAGATGCTTTTGTTCTCTCAGCCTAATCACATAGCTACTAAATGCAGAGGGAAAAAGAAAGCTTTGGACGGGAATCGATCCCCAAAATGTATGCAATTATCTGAAAGGGTTGGTGTTTTCTTTTACACACACCATACATACACACATATACATATACACACGTAAACACTATGATTCTGTAGTCTTTGTACTTATTCTGAAATCTACAATCAATTTTAAAAGAAAAACGAAGGACTTGCAGTCCCAGCCAGAGCAGAGTAAGTGATTTTTTTTCCCCCAGCCACGTCATGAGCTACTGTTGCCACTTGTCATTGTTTTAAAGTAAATGCGGGCTTCCAACAAGTAGGTTTTACACTACTCTTATTCTCAACTACTCTGTAGAGAAGTAAAAAACCACCAACACATACTTTACTTGGTATAATAAGGGCATGCTTAGAATGATACCTGGAACGTGGTAGCTCTCAAAAATCTGTGAGATAAATGATGTTTGAAATGCAAAACTTCAGACGGCCTCACCACGTCCAAACCTCATCCAACAGATGGAAGAAGAGGCATTCACGTCCCTGGGCGGGGGCGCAGTCCGTGCTGAGCGGCTAAGGAGGTTGTGATGAACGCCTCCCCACCCCCACCCCGCCCCCGCCCCCGCCTGGGGAAGGGTTAACCAGACAACCACTAGCGACAACCACGTCTCGCGACCTATTGTTGAAGCCCCGACGGAGCAGTCTCCAATGAGGCAACATCCTGTTTGAATCATTTAGGCCGGGCCCCAGGCCAGCCCACACAGCGCATCAGTGTGAGAGAGCGCCTCGCTCAGTCGTAACCATTTCCTGGCGCTGCAGCCAGGCCGCCCGTTTCTCAAACACACACCCCCCCCCCCCCGCCCCGGTTACAGTCGGGGAGGGCAAACAGCCCCACTTACCAGGAGGCTAAATCTACGGAGCCTAGTTAGGCCACTGTTTCACCTGCATGGCCAATTAGCTTCCTTCCCCGAGCCAGACTAGTTCAACAGGTTTCCTCGCACGCGGCCGGGGCCTCCCGGGTTGGGGCGGGAGCCCGTCACTTGGCTTCGGCCCGCCCCTTCCCTCCCCACTCGCACGCCGGCGCCGACCAATCGCCGCCGGCCGGACGTGTCCAGGTTGGCGGCCCCACCGGGCCGCGCCGCGCCGCGCCGGGCCGACCTGGATGCGCCGAGCGCCTGAGCGCGCGGGGAAGGAGCGGGGAAGGCGCGGTTCGCAGGGCCTGCGCGCCGGGCGCTGGCAGCCGCTGGGTGGGGGACGCCTGAAGGTGCCCTCCGCACGCGGCCCCGATGACCGAACTCCAGCAAGATGTGGAAGACACAAAGCCTGCCAAAGTGCTCGCGAAGAGAGAGAGCAAAGTTGGCGCAGCCCAGTAAGTATTCTCCGCAGGGACCCAGCCCCGGCGGCCGAGAGCGCGCAGCCCAAACGTCTCTGCCAGGGACTGGTTTGGAGTGGGTCTTGAGCGTGGACAGACGGCCCTGTGGCTGGAATTCTTTCGGGGGCGCCCGGTCGCTTTTTTTTTTTTACTCCTTCTCTCCGTTGCTGTGTTAGAGGAAAAGGCACGGCAGCCCTTTAGGAATGTACTGCAGCTTGCAGTCCGGTGGGGATGTGAAGGATTGGAGCTTTATCATTCCCAAGGGAGGCCTGGGGCAGGCGATCAGATCTCTGAAGCAGGTCAGGAAACAGCGCTAAGGTTTATTTCTGTTGCCCTACTTCTTCGTGACGTGTGTGAAGATGAAGTTGCCACCTAGATGTCATCTGGTCGTTACCTTCACGGTGATGGGTGTTTTGTCATTTGGTTCAGAGCTTCAGGGTGTCTTTCTCCCATCCCTTCACTGTTTCCCCTCAAGAGAGGGGAAAAGTGGTGGAAAACATGAAATATGATTTATCTTTCCCCTTAAAGACTGACTTTGCTTGGGAACTTGATACAAAGTTGTTAAACTTTTTTTTTCTTTTTTTTTGAGAGAGAGAGAGAGGGTTTAGGAGTGGGGTGGGGGAGCACAATGAATATATAATAATATCAAACACTTCAAATATTGGGTTGTGACTATCCTCTTAACAGATTCATGTTCATAATAAGATTTGCACATTGTTGGGCCTATAAACTGGTTTCGGAAACTGAAAACTGAAATATTTGGATCACAAGGATTAGCTTCCTGTAATAAAACTTATTTATCTTCCCCTGTACTACTTTTTTTTAATCCAAAAGTAGTATTTCCATGATTGTTATTCCCAAACATTCTTGTTTGAAACAGGAAAAGAATCTTTTGGTATTCGCTTCTTTTCTATATACTGTAACTTTAAGTGGTACTAAGATAAATATATAAATTGTTAAGATGAGTAAATAAGCCCAATTTTTTTTTTTTTTTGGTACCAACCTGTTGGGGTACCTAAAAAATAGTTAAAATTCTATCTGCTTCATTTCAACATGTACTCATTTTTTATGACACAGCCTGGTTCCACTTGAAGACTGGTGTTTATAAAAGCATCTTCCATCTGTGTATCAGAGTTTGGGCTGAAGTTTTGGAAGAAGACTAGCTTTTTTTTTTTTTTTTTAATTCTTATGTTAATCCCCATACATTACATCATTAGTTTTAGATGTAGTGTTCCATGATTCATTGTTTGTGCATAACACCCAGTGCTCCATGCAGAATGTGCCCTCCCCAATACCCATTACCAGGCTAACCCATCCTCCCACCCCCCTCCCCTCTAGAACCCTCAGTTTGTTTTTCAGAGTCCATCGGGAAGAAGACTAGCTTTCATTAGCTGCTTTGATTTATTATTTCAGAGGCTTTGGTCATTTTCTCTTCCAGTGTCTGCTTTCCTTGGCTACCCTTTCTTCTGCCCCTCAAGCTTTGTCAACTTAAGCTGATACTCTTTCCTCTTCAATGATAGATAACACATGATTGAGGAAAAAAATCCCATAGGTATAACCCTCACAAAATGTTTTTGTTTTCTTAGCCCAAAATAAAATCCTAACTATTCTAATCATTCAAGCCCAAGAAAAAGGTAAACTAGCAAAGGACATCTCTCCCCTTTGCACTTAATCATTCTTTTATAATCTTCTCTTAAAAAGAGGTATTGTGGCATTCTAAAGCAGCCCTTGATAGATGTTTGAGGTGACAGGAGTGTTAAGGGGCACAAACAACGCTGGAGCCCAGGACTGTGAACCCCTAGTCCAGAAGTCAGCCCCAGGCAGTGTTACGTTCCAGTTACACAAAGCAGAATGAGTCAAGTACACCCAACAGCTCCTAGGTTTTTACATCTTCACATTCCCAATAGTCTGCTCAGTTAAGGAGATCACGTTTTAGTAGATGGAGAAAGTCTGTTACCTGTTTAGATGAATTCTCTTAACTTAAAACTCTTCAGATGCTGGCAAAATAATTTTATAGGAGATAATCATAACCATATTGAAGCGGAAGACCCCAAAGAGCCAGACCTTCGTTTGGAACACCTAGTTTGACAAATTCATTTTAGTTCAACTAATATTGGAATACCTACTATGGGCTCCATAATGGTGGGGAATACAGAATGAAGGTGATGTGGTTATCTGCCCTTATGGAACCCAAGAGCTGTGTTGAGGAGAGGCATACATATATGGATAGATAGATCTGTATCTGTATATATCTGTTACTGCAGGTCAGAGGACATTGGTGCCCATGGCCATATTAAACCCATAAACAAGGTACCACTATAAAAAGTTTGGCTTATAACTGAATCTTCTCCACAGTTAGGATGTTTGCCCATTTGGCAGTCTTTAATAAATTTTTCTTGGTTTATGGAGATTTTGTTTGTTTTGTTTGTTACAAAGTGGTAATTTGCAGGCCTGCTAAAGTCACTTCTGAGTCAATCGAAGACTTTAGACACTCTCTACTTCCTGAGCTTTTGAACTCTTGCTTTGGTAACAGAATAAGAGTGATTTTAAGAGGGAGGTAGATACATTATCAGTGTTATATGTATTGTGATAATTGCATGTTCAAAATCATTTGAGGAGCACAATTTTGATGCTTAGAAACCCAGTCTAACTTCTTTGTTTTGAACTTTGTAACTTAGATTAATTATCACTAAGCTCAGAGTCGTTGGGAGTCCGAGTGTCCCGATGGACGTTTTCTTCTCGAGTGTTAGAATGGCTTGCTCTTCCTACACAGCCCTCATCACCTAGAACCCCCACTCGTAATGAATAATAGCTGGCCTTTACTGAGAATCCTCGCTTTACTGAAAGGCAGTGTGCTCAACACTTAACGTTCATTTTCGTACACGATTAGGCAGATACTGTCATCTCCATTTTACAAATAAGAACATGGAAGGTCTGAGAAGTTAAGCAACTAGGCAGAGACCCAGTGAATAGAGGACAGCTCAAATTCAAGGCCAGGACTGCTTGCTCTAGAGCCTGAACTTGAATACTTTATTCCTACTGTACTCCACAATCTATGATGGCCCTCCTGACCTCCTCTCCTCTGCCAAGAAGTTCAGACCTTTCATGATCTGAGCACACGTAGACCATTTCAACCTCAATCCTAATATTAGCATGCACATCTTTTATAGCTAAACACTTGCACTAGCGGCCCTCTACTTAGGAGGTTAGGACGCAGAAGAATAAGGAACAGGTATGCCAAATGTACTTCTGAGTAAGGTTCCCTTCATTCTCTCCTTCTCACCTCTATTCCTTTGCTCAAGCAATTCCCTCTCTTCTTTGTCTCAGTATACTTCTACAGATCAACTCAAAATTCCCTTCCTTTAAAGCCTTTTCTTGTCACTGGCCATACTTAGCTCTTCTTTATCTGGGCTCACCTTGCATGTTTGTGATCTATCCCAGAGAATGTAGCTGCCACTATTATTGCTGTTAATTAACAGTAATGTTTATTGAACATTTATTATGTACAAAGTACTGTTTTAAGTTGTTAACAGATATGAACTCACACACTAGTCCAGAGTATATTAGTTAACCTTAAATTGATTGCAGACTCTGATCACATTTTTTCTTACTGAATTTCTCAGAGGGCCCAATGAATAATCTCTTCCGATAACCATCTGTTGGTGAGCAAGGGAGGCTGAGACCCCAGCCCCCTAATGAAGGTATATAATATACTTAGAGCTGACATTCCGCTTGACTATCTCCGGGGAAATGTTACTCTTTTAGAATTTCTTAATCAAATTTTCTATCAATAGCATTTTGAATTTTTAGATACATTGACTTTGCCCGAGAATTTTGACTTAGTTATTCATCTTTATGTTAGCAGTGAGGTGAGGCTGCCCATTTACTCATCACCAAAATGCATATTTGATTTAAAAATACTCCCTTCCTTACCAAGAACTGTTAATTTAGCTGTATATTTCCTTTTGAGATCCTAGTTTTCCCCTTTCAGTACTTTTTTCATTCTGAATGTTATGTTCCCCATATATAGACATTTCTAACAAACCCTTTTTTTTTTTTTTTTTAAGTTTTATTTATTTGAGAGAGAGAGAATGAGAGACAGAGAGCATGAGAGGGAGGAGGGTCAGAGGGAAAAGCAGACTCCCTGCTGAGCAGGGAGCCTGATGCGGGACTCGACGCCGGGACTCCAGGATCATGACTTGAGCCGAAGGCAGTTGCTTAATCAACTGAGCCACCCAGGCGCCCCAAACCCTAACTTTTTTGACACACATTTTCTGAGATACACTTTTATTTCATAAACTCTCTTGTGGATCTGATTTATTAATAGCTAAGTTATTTTCAGTGAATTGCAAAAAGTATCTAAAATGACTGATATATTTCTGGACAAAAGTTATCTTGATTCATATTTCAAATAATGAATTTTATCACATGTAACATATTTATAATGAAATTTTCATTTTTAACATACTTTAATAATTTGAGACGTAAGAATTCTAGACATTTATTCAACTCGATATATATGGAGAAAGAGAGGATGGATGTAGACAACATAAACATTTACCTTAAAAGGAAACTCTCTTGTATTAGCAAGAAGAAATAATGATTTTAGGGACATGTTTGACATTAGTGAATTCAAATAAAACTAAGTGACCGTGAAAGCATTTATCATGCAAACACAGTAAGGGTTGAAGTTAAGAATTGGTCTTGCATTGGAGACAAGAGGAGCAAAGACAAATAATGTTTGAGGATAGCTTGATTTCTTAGTGCTTGCTTAATTCCAAACTTCCAAAGTGCTCATTTAGGAAGAAAATCTCCATATTGTATATTACCCACATATTATCTATCTTTACGAGTGTGTATGTGTGGGTATGTCCACATTTTTCTAAAATTCTAATTTCTAGGTCACCAGTTCTGACAGGTTATCCGGTGTACTTTTTAATAGAAACTTTGGAATAGGAAGAAAAAATTGTAACGTTAGAAACTATTAAAATTTTATTAAAGTGAAACAATTGGAAGAGTTTGAAAAGATGGAGAAAAATTAAATAGTGTGCTTATCTAAAATGTTTTTGAAAAGGAGTTTAATGAATCAAATCAGTCCTCTAGCTAGAGGGTACTATCCTAGGAAATCGCTGATTTAAGGTAGGTCATAAAGATGTTGTGAATGCAGGCTCGGACCTACTTTACAATAAAAAAATAGAGCAATGACTTTTTTTTTTTTAAAGATTTTATTTATTTATTTGAGAGAGAGAGAATGAGAGAGAGCAAGCACATGAGGGGGGGAGGGTCAGAGGGAGAAGCAGACTCCCTGCCGAGCAGGGAGCCCGATGCGGGACTCGATCTAGGGACTCCAGGATCATGACCTGAGCCGAAGGCAGTCGCTTAACCAACTGAGCCACCCAGGCGCCCCTAGAGCAATGATTTTTTTAAAAAATCCTAGTGCAACCCACACATGTATCACAATTTAAAAAAAAAATTTTTTTTAAACTGATGCCAAAAAAAAAAAGACTCTAGGAAACAAGGATTTGAAATCTAACTTTCCTGTCTCCTGAAGTGTGACCCTGGCCAGTTACTTAACACCACTAAGTCTCCCTTTCGTCATCTGTAAAGGGGAATACTTAAGTCAGCTGTTTCGTAGATGCTTGCTTTCATGTTTAAATGAGAAATGTAAGAAATTCACCACCTAGTGCCTGACATCGTGAGCTCTCAATAACGGTAGCTCTGTTCACCTTCGCTGTTGAAGGTCTGGGACTTGCTGTGGAGTGGGGGGTGGGGGACGGAGGCTGACATAAAAGGTAATTAAATTAGTCAAAATTCAACAGGCCTGATTCTGACAGTCGCATGCCCTCCGTGTTGTAGTCAGTGAGCCTCTGTTACATCAGCTAGACCTTGAGGATACTCGGGACGGTACCCAGGCATTTCCATGAAACCAACATGGCACCTTGGTTTTTAGTTTATGCCAAGAGGATCTCCTATTGTAACTGTTTAGTGACCTACCAGCTTATTTAAATATTGCTTACTGCTTTGGTGTTATCCCATCTGTGGTCCAGGACTGTTATCTATGAGCCATTGATTTTCACATCCTGCTTCCTGGCACTGAGTTTTATCTCATGGCTCCTCATCTTTAAACTGCTGATTGTTTTTCATTTGCTACACTCCAGTAGAACTCTCCCTCACCATCTTTCTAATTCTTTAAATGCTCAGCTCTAGGTATTTCACACATTTTCAAATGGTGTAAAGCAGAGGTCCTCGAGAGAGATTCCTCCACAGTCACTTTAATGACTGTTCTTTCTCCTTAAAGGAAAGCAGGTGTTTTTATCTGAACTTCTATTTGATTATTTACTCCTAGCAGAGAAGCCGAACCAACTTAAACTGCATTCCATAAGGGAGACTAATTTGTGTGCTGTCATTGGTCATTCTGTCCCATTCAGGATGGGACATGATGTCTCAAGAGGCAGATTATTTTTAACAAGTTCACTGAGATATATATAACATATAAAATTTACGCATTTCCAGTGTACAATTCAGTAACGTTACTGAGTGGTGTGCCATTGGCATACCTGGTTTTAGAACATTTTCACCTCCCCCCCAATAAGATTCCTTACACCCATTTATATTTAATCCTCATTCCCACCCAACCCCAGGTAACCACTTGTCTACTTTCTGTTTCTACAAATTTGCCTTTTCTGGGCATTTCATATAAATGGAATCATATAATATGTTCTTTTTTTTTTTTAAGATTTATCTACCTATCTATTTAATTATTTATTTATTTGAGAGAGAGAGTGTGTGTGTGTGAGTGAGAGGGAGAAGCAGGCTCCCCACGGAGCAGGGAGCCTGTGGGGCTCGACCCCAGGACCCTGAGATCATGACCTGAGCCGAAGGCAGATGTTTAACTGACTGAGCCACCCAGGTGCCCCAATACCTGGTTTCTTGTATCTGCCTTCCTTCACTTAACATTGGGTTTTTGAAGTTCGTCTGTGAAGTAGCATGTCAGCAGTTCATTCCTTTTTATTGCTGAATAGTATTCCGCTATATGGATATACCACATTTTGTCTGTCTCTTCATTTGTTCATGAACATTTAGCGTGTCTCCACTTGTTGGTTATTATGAATAATGCTATGAATATTTGCATGCAAGCCTTTGTGTGGACATACGCTATTAATTCTCTTGAGTATATACCTAGAAGTGGAATTCCTGGGTCATATCGTAATTCTGTGTTTAACTTTTGGAGGAACTGGCAGAGTTTTTCCAAAGCAGCTATACCATCCGATGTTTCTCCTAGCAATGTGTGAGGGCCCATGGTGTAGATTTAAGAGAAAATGCTTTCACAGTGCAGGGAAACAAGATTGTAAGCACTTTAAATGTAGATGGGTGGCTTATACTTTGTAACATAATGAATATCTGTTGATTGCTGACTAAGCAACATTCATACTTAAAATTTTGAAAACTCCTCCAAACTGCAGTGTTATCGAAGATGTGCACAGATGTTACAATGTTAACAAAGATAACTCTGGCTGTCATACTTGGGTACATTTTTTTTACAACCTCTTAAAATTTTGCATGTAACATTTATCACTGTTTTTTAATGACAGAATAATATAAAGAAGAAATTTAAAAATCGGACCATAATCTCCCCCATCTGGGTTGACCTATTTTAAAGCAATATGTGTATAAGGTTAGAAAAATAAAACAATGTAAGCTGTGTACAAAATGAAAAATGAGAGCTTTATTTCTGTCTCCCATGTTCACGTCCTTGTCTCAAAGGTAACCACTTGCTGAGGTTCTTGTTTTGTACTTTTGCTGTTGGCACTTATGGCCAGAATCAAGTTTTTTGTTGGTTTGATTTGTTTTAGAATATCCACCTCCCAGTATGCATGTAAGTATGTTGGACTTGGTAAAACGAAAGACTGTGGGAGCATTACGAGTGATCATACTCTACTTGGACAGCATACCGTAGGAGAGCTCAGTAAATGGCAGACGGTATTCTCATAAAGCACTGTTTTCTCAAACTTCTTTGCAAAATAGTCATCTACCAGTAAAGTGGCCTTCTCGGTTTTAGCATTGAAGGATAAATAAATCCCATCAGAACACGACTTTCTTGAGTGGACCTTAGGAACGTGGCATTAAGTGGAGGGTCAGATTTCTGACTGCACCATCCTCCAGTTATCAGTTCATTTTCTCATCTCTTCTGTTCCCCTCTCCTAAATGAGGGACCCTAGACAGGCCCCTGATGACATGAGGTAGCAATACCTGGGCTGCCATGTGAACAACTAGATGGAGGTCACAGTAGTGATGAGATGGGTTTAAAAAAGAAGTAATGGAGCGGAGAAATGGAAATGTGAAGGTGGCGACAATGAGTAAGGAGATGAGGAGCGAAGAAAGTCAGAAAAACTCAGGAGGGATATCAAGTTACATGGAAAAGAGAAAAAAAAAAGTTAATTTACCATTAATGTGTGCGATCTTCCATTTGTTTCCTAGCAGATGTTTCTTGTCTTCTCTACATATGCTGTTCGGTAGCCTGTTGGTGAAGTCTCTGGCACTGTGATGGGGAGCAGACATGCCTCTTCTTCCCTCATGGAAATACTGAGCTGTGTATAAATGTTGTTTTCTTTAAGTCCCTATATATCAGGTTTATTATTATACCCATTTTTGTTATCTTCTAGATTTTTTGAATTATGTCTTCCATCTTATGCAGTGAGTTAAAAACTGGGAAGAACCTTAGAAATTGGCTAAATTTTGTGTCATTTACTATTAAGGATTATTACCTGAAAGACAGTGATCTTGGGATCCTACAAATTAATTTTTTTTAAGATTTTATTTATTTATTTGACAGAGACACAGCGAGAGAGGGAACGCAAGCAGAGGGACTGGGAGAGGGAGAAGCAGGCTTCCCACTGAGCAGGGAGCCCAATGCAGGGCTCGATCCCAGGACCCTGGGATCATGACCTGAGCTGAAGGCAGATGCTTAATGACTGAGCTACCCAGGCGTCCCATACAAATTATTTTGAAACCCCTAGGATGTAGTGCTATAAAGGGTGTATTGCGAGTTGAGTTGCCATAGGTTAACAGTGATGAAAAACTAATTCATCATGACAGCTTTTATTATCACAGTATTGTTTCTATAATTCTTTGGAAAATAGCACCTCATTTGATCCTAACAACTTAAATTTTATGCTACATAACATATAATGTGGTCTTCTGAGAGCTTAACATCAAGAATATTTTCCTTTCCTCTTATAATAAAGTTCCGTAGTATATAAACTAGTTTTCACAGGAAGTTGGTAGATTTCTTACATTTGTTTTTTATTTGATCAGAATCTTTTCTGAAAATTTTACAAAGAATCACAACACCTTTGTAGAAATCTGATACTAAAATCACAGAAGATCAGACTTTTCATCAATACCTGAAATGAGAGAATAATCAGTGGCATATGAACTGGGAGAAGGGCAATATTTAATAACTGAGAATGACCAGAAAGATTTGCTCATGTACTCAGCTGACATTGACTAAGTAATTCTGTATGTTGGGCACCATGTTGGGTGTCATGGCAGTCCCCAGTTGAAGAATATAAGGCCTTTGCCCATAGGGAAAATAAGAGCAGAGGAAAGGAATATTTTGAGATCAGATCTTTTTTTTCAAAGAAGAGACAAGGTAGCTTCAGAAAATATATTAAAGCTTAGATGAGGTGTGATATCACTGTTATGTACTAGACACCATTCAGAGTGCTTTTACATATATACATGCAATGAGGTAGGTACAGTTCTCATCACAATTTTATGCCTAATAGAGACTCAGCGACTTGCCCAGGATCATAACAGCTTGTGAAGTGTTGAAGCCAAAATTCAAATGCCCAAGCATTCTAATCTGAACCAGCCCCTCAAGATCGTTACTTACACAAACAACCTCAGTAGATTTAGGAGGGTAAAGACACAGAAGGCAGAGTACCTCCATAAAGTGTCTCTGATCCCTGAGTAGATCTCTTAGCTTTGATTGGTCTGTTTCCTCAACTATAAACCAAGATTCCTTTCCATTCAACACTTCTAACATTGAAAGGATTTCTAATGTTATGTAGAGGACAGGGTAGAGGGAGCACCTTTAGCTAACTTTGGGGCACTGGGACTTTCTCTGTGTGTTGTCAGACACAGGTCTGACTCTCTGGCTCCTTCTGCTCAGACCTGACCACAGGGAACTTAATCATAGCAGTTTCAGCTTTATACTGTGATTTGTACGACAGTTATTCATAGATTCCAGTTTTTAAAAACTTTGGTTGGGTTCTTCTTTGCATAAGCACAGAGTGTTTCTACAAAGTAATGTGACTGCTTTGTTATAAAAACATGTGAATGTTGTCTCTTTAAAAGTAGTCACCAAAGGAACCCAAGAACTTTTCCAAAAATGCTGCAATTGCACAAAACCTTTTTGAAACTCTTCTTACAGAGTTACTTTCAAAGCCTGGAACCCATTCTTTGAATAGTCATAAGGTTGGCAAATCCTCGTCCTTTGGGAATAAATTCAATTTCTGGAAACAACCTGAAGCCAAATATGGTGAATACGGTGGATAAGAATAAATTAAATACCTTTAAACCACTCTTGGATAGGATCATTTTTGATCCAAAACCAAGTTGTGACTATAAAATAATAAGACCGAGTTTCTAGTGATATTTACAAACTAGTTTCTATATGTCCAATTTCAGGTTATTACTTTGTAACCTCATTATGAAAACAGGAAAATGTTGCAGTTTTTATTCTGTCCTAAAATCATTTTTCAGTGTTTATAATATACCCAGGTAGGTGTTAGACATATCATAAGCATTAAAAAAATACATTGAGTATGCAAATGTAACATGTGATATCTTTTCATTGAAGTGTATTCCCTATGTATTAGGGAAAACAATTTGTGAAAAACTTGCCCTGAGTTTAGTTTAAAGTAAGTGAAATTCAGCTGTCACAATCTTCTTGTATTATCTTGTCCTTCATTACAGATTAAGGGAATATGTATGCTAATTACATTTTTTCAGGCCCTCTCTCCATATCAGAACTTTACACCAGATGGACTTTTTTCACGTATGCAAGGCATCACTCCTGACTTTTCCACAGGATGGCTATCAGTTCTCAGCATGAAACTTTCCACTTTTGTCCAAGTGTCCCCTGTTAGTTAATATCTGTGAGATGATTGATCTACTACTACCTGTTAAGTCCTAGAGCATTAAAGATAAAATAAAGATAAAGAGCATTAAGTCCTAGAGCATTAAAGATAAGCATCTTTTCTTGTTCCCAATTTTTGGTCCAAATGGGTTTATTAGCATAGCAGTTTTATCTGAGATCTGATTTTAGTGCTGTAGTGTTTGGTAACTTGTATGTGCTTTGTCTCCACTCTTCTGTAATCCACTGGAATTCAACAGACATTTCCCTACTGCTTACTCTCTGCTGGGCATACTAGGCTAAAGGACATGTGTGCACTGGACTCAGGAGCTCACAGGCTGGGGAGAGGAGAGTGGGGATATGGGCGCACACACATATAACTAATACCATGTGATAAAAATTTCACAGTAGTTGTCTGCTGCTAATGGGAACAGAGATGTAGGCAATTTGTTTTCCTTGAGGTGAGCTGAGGTAAGAAGTGATGTTGAAGCATGGTTGAGGGGCAGTAGAGAATTTGGCCTCAGCTGAAGGGAGAAAGTTATTCCAGGCAGAAGGAAGAACAAAGATAGGTTGCTTGAGAGTTCAAAATCATGTTTTTGACACATATATAAAGGTCTCCTGTGGCTGGAATGGTGGGGGCCAGGAGAACTAGGAAGAGCAGACTAGGGGCAGACCTGGAGCCCCCATTTAGAATGCTCTTCCTTGCTTTGTTCTCTTTCTTCACTTCCGGCTTTGGCTCTGCTACTGATTCTTTGAAACTTTAGGGAAGTCATTCGCTCTGGTCTTCACTTTCCTCCTCTGTAAAGAAGGAGAGCTGAATGACCTGATTTGTTAGATTTCTTCCAATCTGAAGAGGAAGAGTCTTTGAAGAAACTGCCCTACTTCTCTGCACTCTTCTGTAGCCTTTGTGTAAAGAATTCTATCAGACTGGAACAAACCAAGGAAAGCTTTTTGAGTATGACTAGAATCCTTGCTTTCTTACTTGGTGTTGTGCTCTTTTATTTTTTTCTTTCCTTTCCCTAGGTAAACTTACACCTGGTTAAGGCAGACCTGCCACTGGAACATACCTAAACTGTCCTCTCACAAATTTGTAGATACTTATCAGCATTCATGTTGCATTTAGACATCCCTGCTTTGCCCTTTGGCTGCAGCTGACAGGGTCACAATGCCTTCTGGACCAGTCATAGTAGAAATGTCAAATCAAGTAACTTAATGTCAAACCTATAGCACACATGGAGACCAAACTTCTTACCAGTAGAATTGCAAGCTTCTCAGCTATAGTTTGGGTCTGAAAATAATGGTATATTGCACTGGAATACAGATGACAATTTAAGGTTAAAAGACCTTTTGCCTCAGAAATGAAGTCAGGGATATTTGCTTACCGCTTCAACTTAATAATTATTTTAGCATTTAAAAGCACTTTATATTTTTTAAAGTACTTTCATTTACACCAGTAGTTGAATTTAACACACATATTCTGAGAACTTACTCTTGTTAGGTACTGTGCTGTCCATCTTAAAAGTAAAACAACCAGTTATTTTTACCATCAGAATGGGTTTACTCGGGAACAGCAGAGGAATTGCAGTCTGGGACGAGCAAGCGATAGCAAAAGCCACTGGCAGGTCCACAGAACAAAGGACAGGAATGCTTCTTTATAGAGAAAAAGGAGAAGTTGGGAGGGGCTGTTATAAACAAAAAGGCCATTGGTGTAAACTGGGAATTTGAAGCGTAGTGGCTTTTCGTTGGCTGATTGGCGACAGTCTCTCATTGGCTGGGCTGTTGCCAGGCCAGGAGAAAATCTTCTAGGTTTTCCTTTTGGGAATGCAAGGTCTGTCTCTTTCTGTTGAGTCTGCAAAGTGGGGCAACTAGTGGTACAACTTGGGCTCCCCGCCTTCCGGCCTCCTGACTCCATTTTCCATGAGGTTTCCTGTATTAAGTTTCACAATACTATGTTATAAGGATATTAAGTTGTATTAGACATGGACCCTGCCCTCTAGAGCAGATTTCTCTATAATTTGAGCACTATCTTACTATGACATTAAATATGAATTTCAATCTATTGTGATAAATAAGAATACGTACAAATTCTTTTTAAGAGAATAGCGGAAGAGAAAGTAGCCCAGTGTGGGGACTGAGTAAATAAAGTAAATCATGAGAATGGTTGGAATTTTCCAATGGAGAGAAGAGTAGAGTCCCAAAGAGAGAACCTAGGAATGATTTTATGTTGGAATGAAGGACAAAAGAAGAGGCCACAAAGGTGATGGAAAATAAATGGCACAGCAGAAAAAAAGCAATAATAATATTAAATGCTTGAAATAGAATCATGAAAAAAATGACCAAGGGAAGGAGACTCTCAAGACATAGCAAGGGCAGATGCTGCCAATAGCCGCATTAAGAGAACCCCTGAAGGGCCCTTGGCATTTAGCAATACAGAGATCACCAGGGAACTCTGCCAGTGAAATTTTAGTGGAGCATTGAAAATGGAGGCCAAACTTTAGTGAATTGGGTTAATGGGAAATGAAGAAGCAGACACAGCATGGGTAGGCTATAGCTTCAAGAGATGCCACTGAGAAATGAAGGAAGGGGAGGGAGGTAACTGGAGGAAGTGAGGTCAAAGGAAAGTGTTGTGCTTTATTTATTTTTTTTTAATTTAAATTCTAGTTAATATACATTGCAAGGTTTGTTTTGTTTTGTTTTTTCCCCACACACAAAGACATTAGAACTTTATTTTGAAAAAATTAGGAAGATAATGACCGTCCTTGAGCAGTGACATGATCAAAACTGGGCTTTTATCCCCACAGCTGTGCATGACTGAAGCTCAACCAAGAGTGAGTGTTTAAGAATCATGGTAGATTCAGCAGCAGGACCTGTGATTGGGAGCTGAGGGTTTAAAGTGATGGGCTCAGAGATGAGCCTTTCTTTATCTCAGCTTCATCATGGGTGATAGATCCATTTTTTTAATTTAAATCCAATTAATTAACATATAGTGTAGTGTTAGTTTCAGAGGTAGAGTTCAGTGATTCATCAGTCTTATATAATACCCAGTGCTCATTATAGCACATGCCCTCCTTAATGTCCATCACCCAGTTACCGCATGCCTCCACCCCTCTCTCCTCCAGCAACCCTCAGTTTGTTTCCTGTGAGTCAGAGTCTCTTATGGTTTGTCTCCCTCTCTGGTTTCCTCTTGTTTTATTTCTCCCTCCCTTCCCCTATGATCCTCTGTTTCATTTCTTAAATTACACATATGAGTGAGATCATAGGATAATTGTCTTTCTCTGGCTTATTTAGCTTAGCGTAATACCCTCTAGTTCCATTCACATCATTGCAAATGGCAAGATTTCATTTTTTTTGATGGCTGAGTAGTATTCCATTGTCTATATATATGTACATTGCATCTTTTTTATCCATTCTTCTGTTGATGGACATCTAGGCTCTTTCCATAGTTTGGCTATTGTGGACATTGCTGCTATAAACATTGGGGTGCAGGTGCCCCTTCGGATCACTACATTTGTATCTTCGGGGTAAATACCTAGTAGTGCAATTGCTAGGTCATAGGGTAGCTCTGTTTTCAACTTTTTGAGGAACCTCCATACTGTTTTCCAGAGTGGCTGCACCAGCTTGCATTCCCACCAACAGTGTAGGAGGGTTCCCCTTTCTCCACATCCTCGCCAACATCTGTCGTTTCCTGACTTGTTAATTTTAGCCATTCTGACCGGTGTGAGGTGGTGTCTCATTTTGGTTTTGATTTGTATTTCCCTGATGCTGAGTGATGTTGAGCACTTTTTCATGTGTCTGTTGGCCATTTCAATGTTTTCTTTGGAAAAATGTCTGTTCATGTCTTCTGCCCATTTCTTAATTGGATTATTTGTTCTTTGGGTGTTGAGTTTGATAAGTTCTTTATAGATTTTGGATACTAGCCCTTTATCTGATATGTCATTTGCAAATATCTTCTCCCACTCTGTTGGTTGTCTTTTGGTTTTGTCGAATGTTTCCTTTGCTGTGCAGAAGTTTTTTATCTTGATGAAGTCCCAGTAGTTCATTTTTGCCTTTGTTTCCCTTGCCTTTGGAGAGGTGTCTAGCAAGAAGTTGCTAAGACCAAGGTCACAGAGGTTGCTGCCTCTGTTCTCCTCCAGGATTTTGATGGATTCCTGTCTCACATTGAGGTCTTTCATCCATTTTGAGTCTATTTTTGTTTGTGGTATAAGGAAATGGTCCAGTTTCATTCTTTTGCATGTGGCTATCCAACTTTCCCAACACCATTTGTTGAAGAGACTGTCGTTTTTCCATTGGATATTCTTTCCTGCTATATCAAAGATTAGTTGACCATAGAGTTGAGGGTCCATTTCTGGGCTCTCTATTCTGTTCCATTGATCTATGTGTCTTTTTTGTGCCAGTACCATCTTGTCTTGATGATGACAGCTTTGTCATAGAGCTTGAAGTCCGGAATTGTGATGCTACCAGCTTTGGTTTTCTTTTTCAGCATTCCTTTGGCTCTTCGGGGTCTTTTCTGATTCTATACAAATTTTAGGATTATTTGTATCC
This sequence comes from Neomonachus schauinslandi, assembly GCF_002201575.2. Taxonomy (NCBI): domain Eukaryota; kingdom Metazoa; phylum Chordata; class Mammalia; order Carnivora; family Phocidae; genus Neomonachus; species Neomonachus schauinslandi. Next base: position 18,869,079 of record NC_058409.1, read on the forward strand.
AAATTTTAGGATTTTTATTCCAAAAATAAAACAAGAGGAAACCAGAGAGGGAGACAAACCATAAGAGACTGTGAATCATAGGAAACAAACTGAGGGTTGCTGGAGGAGAAAGGGGTGGTGGCATGGGATAACTGGGTGATGACCTAGCAATTGCACTACTAGGTATTTACCCCAAAGATACAAATGTAGTGAAAAAAGTTGATGGTATTTTGATGGGGATTGCATTGAATGTGTAGATTGCTCTAGGTAGCATAGACATTTTAACAATGTTTGTTCTTCCAATCCATGAGCATGGAACGTGTTTCCATTTCTTTGTGTCTTCCTCAGTTTCTTTCATGAGTATTCTGTAGTTTTCTGAGTACAGATCCTTTGCCTCTGGTTAGATTTATTCCTAGGTATCTTAATGGTTTTGGTGCAAATGTAAATTGGATTGACTCCTTAATTTCTCTTTCTTCTGTCTCATTGTTAGCGTATGGAAATGCAGTTGATTTCTGTGCATTGATTTTGTATCCTGCCACATTGCTGAATTCCAGTATGAGTTCTAGCAATTTTGGGGTGGAGTATCATGTCATCTGCAAAGAGTGAGAGTTTAACTTCTTCTTCGCTAATTCGGATACCTTTTATTTCTTTTTGTTGTCTGATTGCTGAGGCTAGAACTTCTAGTACTATGTTGAACAACAGTGGTGATAGTGGACATCCCTGTTGTGTTCCTGACCTTAGGGGAAAGCCTCTCAGTTTTTCCCCATTGAGAATGGTATTTGCTGCAGGTCTTTTGTATATGGCTTTGTGATATTGAGGTATGTTCCCTCTATCCCTACACCGTGAAGAGTTTTAATCAAGAAAGGATGCTGTACATTGTCAAATGCTTTTTCTGCATCAATTGAGAGATTATATGGTTCTTGTCTTTTTTTTTTTTAAGATTTTAGTTTTTATTTATTTGAGAGAGAGTGTGAGAGAGAGAGCACAAGAGGGGGTAGGGTCAGAGGGGGAAGCAGACTCCCTGCTGAGCAGGGAGCCCAATGCGGGACTCGATCCCAGGACTCCGGGCTCATAACCTGAGCCGAAGGCAGTCACTTAATCAACTGAGCCACACAGACACCCTGTCTTTTCTTTTATTAATGTGATCTATCATGTTGATTGATTTGTGAATGTTAAACCACCCTTGCAGCCCAGGAATAAATCCCACTTGGTCGTGGTGAATAATCCTTTTAATGTACTGTTGGATCCTATTGGCTAGTATCTTGGTGAGGATTTTGGCATCCATGTTCAACAGGGATATTGGATGGGGTCCTTGTCTGGTTTTGGGATCAAGGTAATGCTGGCCTAATAGAATGAGTTTGGAAGTTTTCCTTCCATTTTGTGTTGAAACAGATTCTGAAGAATAGGTATTAATTCTTCTTGAAATGTTTGGTAGAATTCCCTTGGGAAGCCATCCGGCCCTGGACTCTTGTTTGTTGGGAGATTTTTGATGACTGCTTCAATTTCCTTGCTGGTTATGGGTCTGTTCAGATTTTCTATTTCTTCCTGGTTCAGTTTTGGTAGTTTATATGTCTCTAGGAATGCATCCATTTCTTGCATATTGCCTAATTTGTTGCCATATAGTTGCTCATAATATGTTCTTATGATTGTATTTCTTCGGTGTTGGTTGTGGTCTCTCCCCTTTAATTCATGATTTTATTTATTTGGGTCCTTTCTCTTTTCTTTTTGATAAGTCTGGCCAGGAGTTTATCAATATTATTAATTCTTTAAAAGAACCAGCTCCTATTTTTGTTGATCTGTTCTACTGTTCTTTTGGTTTCTGTTTCATTGATTTCTCCTCTAATCTTTATTAATTCTCTCCTGCTGGGCTTAGGCTTTATTTGCTGTTCCTTCTCTAGCTCCTTTAGGTGTAAAGTTAGGTTGTGTATTTGAGACCTTTCTTGTTTCTTGAGAAAGGCTTGTATTGCTAAGTACTTCCCTCTTAGGACCGCCTTTGCTGCATCCCAAAGGTTTTGAACCATTGTGTTTTCGTTTTCATTTGTTTCCATGATTTTTTAAAGTTCTCCTTTAATTTCCTGGTTGACTCATTCGTTCTTTAGTAGGATGCTCTTTAACCTCCATGTATTTGAGTTCTTTCCAAATTTCCTCTTGTGATTGAGTTCAAGTTTCAAGGCACTGTGGTCTGAAAATATGCAGGGAATGTTCCCAGTCTTTTGGTACCAGTTGAGACCTGATTTGTGACCCAGTATGTGATCTATTCTGGAGAATGTTCCATGTGCACTCTAGAAGAATGTGTATTCTGTTGCTTTGGGATGGAATGTTCCGAATATATCTGTGAAGTCCATCTGGTCCAGGGTGTTATTCAAAGCCCTTGTTTCCTTGTTGATCTTCTGTTTAGATGATCTGTCCATTGCAGTGAGTGGGGTGTTAAAGTCCCCTACTTTTATCGTCTTATTGTCAATGTGTTTCTTTGATTTTGTTATTAATTGTTGTATATAATTGGCTGCTCCATGTTAGGGGCATAAATATTTATAATTGTTAGATCTTCTTGTTGGATGGACCCTTTAATTATGATATAGTGTCCTTCCTCATCTCCTATTACAGTTGTGGTTTAAAATCTAATTTGTCTGATGTAAGGATTGCTATCCCCTTTTCTTTTTGATGTCCATTAGCATGAAAAATGGTTTTCCACCCCCTCGCTTTCAATCTGGAGGTGTCTTTAGTCTAAAATGAGTCTCTTGCAGACAGCATATTGATAGATCTTGCTTTTTTATCCAATCTGATACCCTATGTCTTTTGATTGGGGCATTTAGCCCACTTACATTCAGAGTAACTATTGAAATATATGAATTTATTGCCATTGTATTACCTGTAAAGTCACTGTTTTTGTATATTGTCTCTGTTCCTTTCTGGTCTGTGTTACTTTTGGGCTCTCTCTTCGCTTAAAGGATCCCCTTTAATATTTCTTGCAGGGCTGGTTTAGTGATCACAAATTCTTTCAGTTTCTGTTTGTCTTGGAAGCTTTTTATCTCTCTATTTTGAAAGACAGCCTTGCTGGATAAAGCTTTCTTGGCTGCATATTTTTCTCATTTAGCACCCTGAATATATCATGCCAGTTCTTTCTGGCCTGCTAGGTCTCTGTGGGTAGGTCTGCTGCCAGTCTAATGTTTCAACCCTTATAGGTTACAGACCTCTTGTCCTGAGCTGCTTTCAGGATTTTCTGTTTGTCCCTGAGATTTGCAAGCTTCACTATTATATGTCAAGGTGTTGACCTATTTTTATTGATTTTGAGAGGGATTCTCTGTGCCTCCTGGACTTGAATGCCTGTTTCCTTCCCCAGATTAGGGAAGTTCTCCACTATAATTTGCTCCAGTATACCTTCTGCCTCTCTCTCTCTCTCTCTCCCCTTCCTCTTCTTCTGGGATCCTACGTATTCTAAAATTGTTTCACTTTATGGTATCACTAATCTCTCAGATGTTCCCCTCATGATACAATAGTTGTTTATCTGTCTTTTTCTCAGTTTCTTTATTCTTCATCATTTTGTCTTCTATATCACTAATTCTCTCTTCTGCCTCATTTATCCTAGCAGTTAGAGCCTCCATTTTTTATTGCCTCTCATTAATAGCCTTTTTGATTTTGACTTGATTAGATTTTAGTTCTTTTATTTCTCCAGAAAGGGATCCTGTAGCATCTTCTCTGCTTTTATCAAGCTCAGCTAGTATCTTTATATTCGTTATTCTGAACTCTAGTTCCGACATCTTACTTATGTCCATACTGATTAGGTCCCTGGCAGTCAGTAGTGCCTCTTGTTCTCTTTTTTGAGGTGAGTTTTTCCATCTTGTCATTCTTGCAGACAGTGGTCATTTTTCTATTTGTAGAGGTGCATCTGTTCTTACCTTAGATCTCTGGTTGAGTTCACAGGTGTTCAGAATGATTTGATAGCTATCTAGCTGGATTCCTGGGACCAGACAAAACTAGGGTCTTCACCACCTTGGACTCTTCTTACAGTATTGGTTGTTTTTGTTTTGTTTTTTTAAAGATTTATTTATTTATTTGACAGAGAGAGACACGGCGAGAGAGGGAACACAAGCAGGGGGAGTGGGAGAGGGAGAAGCAGGCTTCCCACAGAGCAGGGAGCCCGATGCGGGGCTCAATCCCAGGACTCTGGGATCATGACCTGAGCCGAAGGCAGACGCTTAACGACTGAGCCACCCAGGTGCCCCGACAGTATTGGTTTTTAAATGAGAGAGCTTTGTGAGGTTGTACATAAACTCCCAGAAAGCAAGCAGAGAGGGGAAAGATGAAGATGTACCACAAAGGTGGACTGATAGAACGAGCCCAGAGGTGTGGGAACATGGGCTTGAACGTCACTGGGAGAGAGCCCTTGTCTTCTGAAACTGGGGGAACACACAGATGCAGTAGATGCAAATACACGCCATTGTAGATCAGGGGAACACACATGGCTGCACTCCTGTGAATACTTCAGTTTTCTGTTTTCCTAACTAAGTCATGATGTGGCCCCTTTCTTCCAGAGGGATGGGTTGTGTGTGGCTAGGGTCTTGGCAGCATGGAGGGTGTTTAGAAAACAAGCTGAGGGAATAGGAAGGGAGGATGGCGAAGGGCTGCCAACGGGCCCGTGACAACAGCATCAATCCACAGTAAGGGCTAATTTTCCCCCTTCAGCAGTGCTCACCATTTAGGGTTGAGAAAGTAAAAAGGCTGATGTTGAGCTGATCTTGTGGTGTTGATGCTGGCAGAAGGACTGGCATACCTGGAAACTGAGGGTGAATCTGTCACAGAGGTTGTCTGAGCTGCTTCAGGAAATAAGTCCAGAAGGCATTGGTCAGCTTAGGAGAACATGGAATATCAAAGACTGTTATCTGTATCTGAGGCCAAAAAGTACCTGGGCGGGAGTGGTGAGGGGCGGGAACTGGGATGATAGAAGATTACAGGCAGACAGCAAGAGAGAGCATTTTTATATGGAGCAATCTGAGCAATGACTTAATGGAGTTAATACCAAGTGGGCAGATGGCATTCACATGGACATTGAAGGATCCAAGTTTCAAAGTTCTCCAGGAAAGGGAAGTGGTCCATATGTTGGAGGATGCAGGCAATAAGGAACATTAAATGCAGCTCTGTCAAGACTAACCCACAGGAGGTGGGACTTTTTGTATGCCAAGTAGAGGTGAAAATTGACTTCATTTTTTAAACACAAGTGAACTAACACAATCAGAAACAAGAGTAGTCAATACATTAACTGGTCATCAGAAAATATTTTAAAATCAATTACCTTCCTACCAACAGTAACAAATTTAAAAAACAAATTGGAAGAAAATGTACAAACAACAAGAAATATGAAATAGCCAGAAATAAGTTTAAGAGGAGTTAAAAATAATATAGCTACTACAGGAGACAACTTAATTAATGGAGAGGTTTACCTTCTTTGAAAGGAAAGAAAAACTTAACATCATAAAGATAGTGTGTTCCTTAAATTTTAAGTTCAAACAGAATTTCAGTGACTCTGCAACGTTACAACTGAATCGAAAATTCCTCTGAAAGAATAAGCATGTAAGAATATGCAGGCTAAATCTAAATGATAGAAGGTAGACTTGTGGTTTGTCATGATGGATTCTCAAGCTCTAGGATTGATTTAACTTTAACACATCTAATCCGTTAGCTCCTGATCTCATCACCAACCACCTTCTTTAATTTTTTTTTTCATTCATTTGAGAAAGAGAAGGGGAGAGCAAGCACAAGTGGGGGGAAGGAGAGGGAGAAGCAGACTCCCTGCTGAGCAGGGAGCCTGATGCAGGGCTCGATCCTAGGACCCTGGAGATCATGACCTGAGCCAAAGGCAGACGCTCAACTGACTGAGCTTCCCAGGCGCCCCTAGGATTTAACTTTAGCACATCTAATCTGTTAGCTCCTGATCTCATTGCCAACCACCTTCTTTAACTGAATATTTATATCACTCATAATTTTGAAACAAACCATTCAAAACCCTATTTAAAATGTATTTTCCAAGGTGTATTCAAATTTATGCATTATAAAACTTAGAGATTTTCCTGTGAGCCTCATGTGTAAAATTCCTCCCTAAACATTTACTTGAAATATGCTCTGGTTTAAGACCTTGAGCATAACTGGTGTCCCAAAATACAATGTTATCCCTTTTCTTTCTTCTTTTTTTAAAAGATGTTTTAAACAAATTAACATATGTGATTAGAACAAGCACACAGTAGTAACCTTGACCACCACAGGTCATAGCAAAAAATAAAACAAAAATCACTAGTAATTTTATCTCCAAAAGAAAATTCAAACATGGTTTGTATTTTGATTTTGGATAGTGCATTTAACTAATATTGGAACTTCATTCCTGAAGGTAGCATTACATACTCATCATTAATGGGGACTATTTTTCCTTTTTCTTTTTCTCCTTTTTTTTTTTTTTAAAGATTTTTATTTGTTTATTTGACAGAGAGCACACAAGCAGGGGAGCAGCAGAGGGAGAGAGAGAAGGGGAGCCCGACGCGAGACTTGATCCCAGGACCCTGGGATCATGACCTGAGCCGAAGGCAGACACTTAACTGACTGAGCCACCCAGGCGCCCTAATGGGGATTATTTTTCCAGAAGTACTAGTTTGTGCTGATAAATTTACCCCTCTTTGCCAGCCCACATTGTAAGATCACTGCAAGAAAGAATCAAAATTGACCAGTTTGCTTCTCACTTGGCCTAATAATCTTTGGCTTGGTTTCTATTCACCACAGTAGTTCCAAGATTTTAGTGGGCATAAGACTTAAGTCTTAAAACAGTTTGAAATAGGGGCACCTGGGTGGCCCAGTTGGTTAGGCATCCAACTCTTGATTTCGGCTCAGGTCATGATCTTAGGGTGGTGAGATCGAGCTCCATAGCAGGCTCCACATTCAGTGTGGAACCTGCTTAAGATCCTCTCTCTCCCTCTTCCACTGCCCCTCCCCCCACCTCCTCCCTCTTTTAAAAAGAAAAACGGTTTAGTAGGTTTAAGTGTGTTCATTTTTACAGGCCACCCACTATCTCCCAGGTGGTTCTGATATAGAAAGTGCTTAGGCCCCACTTTCAGAACCACTCATTTATGGAGTTCACAGACAGATTTTACCAGAAACCATATGGCTCAAGCCTACCCAAAATGATCTGTCACGGAAGAGAGGAAAGTGCTTCAGCTTTTATTTGTATTCTCTGTCCTCGTTTTGGTTAAGTATTGTCTCATTCTGTGTGTTCATGTCTTAAGCCCAGCTTCCATTAATTAGTAAGAAAACAGGGCCCCCCAGGCAAAAGCTTTGAGGCTTCAGAGCCTGCTCACACCCTTTTCCACATCTTCCTCCTTCTCTGTCTCCAAAGACACCCTTTACCTGGTCACCTACTGCTGTGCCCCCTCTGTAAAACCAGCTTTCTCTCAGCTATGGTGGGAAGACGCCACCAGTGACTTCATGAGTTGGTGGTGTTATTTCATAACAGTAAAAGAGAGAGATGCCTTCCAGTACCCCCTTCCCGGTTCTGGCTTACCTTTACAGAGATTGCTCCAAAGAAATATGGGGGAGCATAATGGGGTGGGGGTCGGAGGAGCAAGCAGGGATGGTGGGAAGGGGTTTCAGGTATACTACAAAAGACAGGCTTCCCATTATCTGCCATGATTGAGCCAACAAGACTCTGCAGGTAGCTGCTCTTCAAACAAGCTAGGCTTCAGCTTAGAAAAGACATTGCCTCAGCATTCTTTCTAAGATAACCTGACAGCTTGGTATCTGGAGCTGTTCAAGGAGAGGGTAGGAATTACTGTTACATTAAAGCTCTTTTTCATGGACAGGATTCTAGGGTTTTTGTTCTAAGAATTGGCAAGAACTTCTTGTAAAGATAAGGAGGCAGCTGGCATTTGTGGCCTGTATTTATAATGGGACAAAGTCTGAGAACCGAATACTTTTGAGAGAAAGCTGATCTTTGCACCTAGAAGGCCATGTTTTGTTTCAGACGCACATACTGCTTGCTTTTTAGATGCTTACTTTCCATCCCTTTCCTGTGCCCAGGAGGGCTGACCTAACCCTGCAAATTCTCAAAGGCCAATGAGCGTATCTATGGGAAAGCCCAGACGACCTCAAGTACCAGCACAGCCCAAGGCCTCACTGACAAATAATATTGATGGGCCAAAGGAAATGGGTGGCTGTGCTGTCACATCACCATGTGTGTCTGCTGAGCAGCATGTTTCTCTCAAGAATATCCCTTGGGTTTTGAAAGGCAGGGTTTGGGTGGGCGGGTAGGGTGGAGAGAAGCAGGTGCAGCATGAGCTGCAAGCAGGATACAGGTGTGGCACCAAAATCCCACCTACTGTCATGGGGGCTCATCCATTTAGATATATTCTGCTCTCAATGACAACCAGCTTCTTGTTGACCCATGTAATTGCAAATCTCTTTTCCTTCATCCCCAGGAAGACCTAATTTGGCCCAGGTGTTGAGATTAGGGCTATTTCTGTTTCTTCTCCCCAGAGTAGCCAGATCAGCTAGGCCCTCAAGAAAAGAGACCCCAGCACATGGAAATACCAAAGGGTTACCTCCTACTGCCAAGCTGGTAACAGCCATGGGGATTAATGCAGGGAATGTGAACTCTTCCAAGTCCCATATGGATACTCAGAAAATCCAGCATGTGCCTGGAGATGATTTAGTTCATTCTAACCCTAAGTACTGCAGAGGGGGGAAATAATTTTCCCTCTACTCTTCTGAGTTCTTAGCTGAGAGTCCCATGATAAAAGGTAGATTCACAAGAGAAGAACATTATTAACTTGTTTGTCTTATGTATATGTGGGAGATACCCAGGGAAAAATGAGTAACTCAAAGAGGTGGCTTTAGAACTCAGTATTAAATTCCATCTTTATAGGGAGAGGGGAGGGAGGATGTGGGCCTCTCAGGGGAGAGTAAGTGATTTTTACGGAAGATGAAGGGCCTGAAGAAGAATAGGCAGGGGACGCCTGGGTGGCTCAGTTGGTTAAGCGGCTGCCTTCTGCTCAGGGCATGATCCCAGGGTCCTGGGATCGAGTCCCACATTGGGCTCCTTGCCCAGCAGGGAGCCTGCTTCTCCCTCTGCCTGCCTCTCCCCCTGCTTGTGTTCTGTCTCTCTGACAAATAAATAAATAAAATCTTAAAAAAAAAAAAAAAAAGAAGAAGAAGAATAGGCAGGAGGTATGACATTTTCTGACAGTTTATCTGGGTGGGTGTGGTGTGAACTTCTAGTCTACTCTTTTGTGATGAGTCAATCCTTCATGGTTGATGAAACTCCCAGGGAATTCCTTCTGGAGAATCTGTCTTTAGGCAGGGAAGGGGAGTTCAGAGAAAGCCTCTCCATGCATTTCCTCTCCTTCAAATGCCTACAGCTCGAAATAGTCCACACACCGAAGCCACATCTTTTGGGATGACATCTCCTGCTACTCTTCAATAATAATACATAATGTTAATACCTTCCCTGAACAAGAGCTAGATTTCACTTTTTTTTTTTAAGATTTTTATTTATTTATTTGTGAGAGCTAGAGAGAGCATGAGTGGGGGGAGGGGCAGAGGGAGAGGGGGAGAAGCAGACTTTCCGCTGAGCAGAGAGCCCATGCAGGGCTCCGTCCCAGGACTCCCAAGATCATGAGCTGAGCCAAAGTCAGACGCTTAACCGACTGAGCCACCCAGGTACCCCTCACTTTTTTTTTTTTTTAAAGATTTTATTTATTTATTTGAGACAGAATGAGAGAGACAGAGAGCACATGAGAGGGGGGAGGGTCCGAGGGAGAAGCAGGCTCCCTGCCGAGCAGGGAGCCCGATGCGGGACTCGATCCAGGGACTCCAGGATCATGACCTGAGCTGAAGGCAGTCGCTTAACCAACTGAGCCACCCAGGCGCCCTATTTTTTTAATCAGTTATAATTGTTAATCCTTTTTGGGTTTGATGTTGGTATTATGTTTATCTTTTTTTTTTTTTTATTCAACTTCTAGCATGCATATTGCAGTGATAATGTAGGGATTTGCTTCAAAATAAATGGGAGTTGGGAGAAGGGGAGAGAGAGATGAAACGAGATTGGCCATGAGTAAATAATCATTCTTTTGTCTACTTTGTGTATATCATAAAACTCAGAGTAAATAGTTGGAAATTTTTTCTAATCATTTATGAAAATAAATAGGAACTTTTACTCAATTAGTTGTGATGTAAACTAAGTATTAATCCCCAAAAGTAGGCCAGCCTGAGTTTTTCTAACAAGATCTTTGACTGATCTTCAAACATTGTCACTATTCTATGAACACCACTTAGCTTCACTGGTCAAATAGAAAATGCATACACTACCCTAAGCTCCTTTACCCCAAATTTTTAAAAATGGGGGGAAATTTTTCTAAATTCAAGTGTGATAGGACAGAGAACAGCTCTGTGCAGTGCAGCTCTGTAGTACATGCCGTGGGAGTGGAGACCTGGTGTGGAGGCAAGAAAGCCAGAGTCTCATTCAGACACTGAAATGTGATAAACAACCCTTATATGAAGATGCCCCTCCCAGAAACCACGTGTTGGGCTGCTCTTAAGAAGCCACAGATCCGGGAATAGATTCTTTTCCTTGAGCCTTATCCATTTCAGAGGTATAAAATGAAGACAGGCAATCTTGTGTTCTTCAGGTTTCTTGGAATCTGCAATATCTAAGCATTGCCCTTTAGACTCTTAAAAAAAATAAAACCAATTAAGGTGTGATGGCCCCTCCCAGTAGCAGTGATGAGCTCATGCGGGCTTAGTAAGGCCAACTCTCCTACATTTCACCCAGTTGCCTGAGAAGAAACAGTAAAGCTTCCTCAATGGAAATATTCCTTCTTGACCCACAGTATTTGCTGTATCCTTTTGTCAGATCTTTGCCTGGGAAAATTGGAAGGGCAGACCATCACCTCACTAAAACGCCCCTGACCAGTTTGGTCCAAGTTTGCCAGAACAGGATCCACCCTCCAGTAGAAAATTTCTCTGGCCTTTCCCATGCCAGTCTTCCCAGGTCCAGGAATCCCCAGTGAAATACATCCCTTCCTGTTGCTATTTATGCTGTCTGGTGTAGCCAGAAAGGGCTCTGGGCTGAAATCAGAATGCCCAGCCTCTAGTGCTGATTTGAGGAACATGAAGTACTTAAGGGAAATGAGTAAAGCCCTTTTCCCCAAGGGATACAGAAAACCCTGGACCCTGCCCTCCAGGGGCTTATGATCCAAGGAGGGAAAACACAAGCAAACTGTAGGCATTCATAATTTTAAAACAAACCCCCTGTTAGGGCATGCAGTTGCCATGGCAGTCATACCTTATAGAGTACTGGGAAGGAGCATTCTGAAAAGGAGGGTCAGTCCTCAGGGCACACAAGGCACTGGGCAAGATTCCCTATAGGACGAAGGCCAGCCAGAGCTAAATCTTTGAAGATAATCAGTGCTTGCCGGGGCCAGGAAAGACGTCTTAGGCTGCCTAAGTGCACGACTAGGGTAACATGATGGGAGGTTAAAAGCCAAAGAGGGAGGTTCCAAATTGCAGAGGGCCTCCTTAATTCATCTTCAGCTGCATCCTGTAGGTACTGGAGAATCGGAAGTGTTTCAGTGGGATGGGGGTGAGGAGATGATGTAACTCTCCTGTCATGTTTGGGTTTTTCCAAGATCACAGGGTAAAGTGATCTTCCATATAGACAGAAGGCATGAGATGGAGGAAGGGCCTCTCAGAGCTCACATGAGGTAGGGAGGTACAGTGGTCCAGGCAGAAGACCTTGAGGACCCCGGTGAAGCCAGCAGACCTGGGAAAGAACAGGAGGGGGCATAACCGGAGAAAAGTAGATAAATTCCACAGGTCTTGGTGTCTGAATGAGTTTGGCACGAAACAGGCAGTCAATGTATGGGAGTAATGGAGGTTCTAGGCACTCAGATTATTGTGTAGTCAGTCCCTCAGTGCTCTTATTTAGCTTCCTTATTTGTGAAGTGGATAATAGGTGTGGCACACACTCGCCTTGTCCAAGTTTCATGAGCACTGGTATGGTATCATGCACAGTATGGTTATGCGTGCTCTTTGCAAACAGCAATGCAAATTTAAAGTCATTTGGAAAATCCAGTACAAAGGGGTGGCAAGAGGGAGGAGGCAGAGAACAGGTGTTTGGCCAACCAGTGTATTTTTAGCACAGGTAGAGAAAATGCATATTTGGTGTGGGAGAAATTAAGAACAGGAAATAAGGATGACAAATGTAAGATCTGTTAAAATGTATTTAGGGGAACCTGGATGGCTCCGTCGGTCGAGTGTCCAACTCTTGATCTCAGCTCAGGTCTGGATCTCAGATGCTTGAGTTAAAAAAAAAAAAAAAAATCTATTTAGGCTTACTGCTTATATTTTCTTGAAAGAGGGAGAGGGGGAGAAGCAGACTTCTCTACTTCTTCTACTAATTTTCATGTGTAAATTACACTAATTCTAATTCTTCCATCCTGTGCAAGTTAGTTATCTTTAAAATACTGGGATAAACATTTCTTCTCAACAGCAGTGAGGAGTTACTCTATAATTATTACATATGTTAATACATATAATATGATATATATTTGATTATATCATGATATTAACAAAATATGATATATGCTATATTGCTATGTCCTATATGATATATAATGATATAAATAGCAAATAATTCTCTGACAATAATACATATAAAACACAGGGATAGATTCCAGGGGAGAAAAACACAGATAAGAGACAGTTAATGGGTTTACTTTCATGAGCAGGTTACATTAATACTTTTGAATCTTACAACTAAAAATAATCCCAAAAAGTACTCTTTTATAATTTTTTGCCATAGAGATAGCATGAACTGTTCTTTGCTTAAGTATCTTGTTTGGAAGTGTTTTAGTTAAACCAAGGCTTCTTAGAGGAAACTGTTTTCTCTACTGTATGGATATTGCATTTTTAAAAAGTGAGAGGGGAGCTTGGCTGGTGCAGTCGGTTAAGCGTCCAAATCTTGATTTCCGCTCAGGTTATGATCTGAGGGCCATGAGATAGAGCCCTGCGTTGGGCTCCATGCTCAGCGGGGAGTCTGCTTTTCTCCCTCTCCCCGGCCCTCCCATCACTCGCATGCTCTCTCTCGCTCTCTCTCTCAAATAAATAAATAAATCTTTTAAAAATATTAATTTATAAATAAAATAAAAAATAAAAAGCGACAGCGCCCTTCTTGTCTAGTGGTTGAGTCGCATTGATTTTCATTAGAAAGAAATCCTGAGCCTCAGTAATATAGAGCACTTAAGCAAAGAGAATTTTCTCGTGCCCTGATGACCTCCAAAGGGCCCGTGCCCATTTTGATCACTGGGGGTGATGTGGCAGGAAGTCTGGAGCCGACTTCTGGAAATTCCTGTATGGCACAGCCCGGTGAACATGCTGAGCTGTCCTCACACACACGCGGCTCTGAGCCGTGAGATCAGAGTACAGAAGGCTGAGGAAGTAGTACAGCTGAGCTCTCGAGTAGGGGAAACGACGGAGGGACAGTGTGCCCGAGCTCTCGCCAGTGCTATTTTGGAGTCTTGCGGCAACTTTTAACTGCTGCAATGCCCATGTACGTGGGTCTTTTAGCTCTTGGGCTTTTGATGTTTTTGGGGGGGTTTTTTGTTTTTTTGTTTTAACCTGTCTAGAACAGAAAGAGTCCCAGGAAATGAAGGGTGTCAGAGGAAAGAAAGCACTTTAGTCATCACAGATGACAGCCAGGGTGCGAGCAGGCAGCCCCATCTCCTGTCTCCGGTGTTTCCAGTCCAAATGCCTCCTCCAGCAGCTGAGGGCCAAAGCAACACAGCACGTTTCCACGGACACTGTGGGGGCTCCACAAAACAAGAACAAACATTGCTCTTTAAGTCGGCTTCCAGTGGCCCTGGGTCAGGGTGGGGTGTTGTGTGTGTGTGTGTGTGTGTTTTGTTTTTTTTAATTTTAAATGTTACTGTGCTATTAATAGGTAAAATATTCCCTTCTAGTTAAGTACATGTATTTCTGGCATGGTACATTCCCTCTCTCTCCGGAATAAACGTCACTCTCATGCATGGTAACAAGAGAAATGAAACTTAATTCAGGAGGCATTCATTTGTATTAACACAAAGTCATGTTCTGCCCACGTCATTTATTAGGGATGTCCTGCTTGGGGGCGACGGTGGGGGGGGGGGTCTGCCTTGTCCCCTTTCTCTCTTACCACCTAGTCCTCTGCCTTCTCTTTGCTGGAAGAGTACCTATAAATCCCGACTCCCTCACATTTCTCTCGTCCAGTACCCATCTATCAGAGGAGATGAACGTCATTTTCTCAGGAGTATCATTTTTCTTAAAGATTTTATTTATTTATTTTAGAGAGAAAGAGCGTGTGTATGCGAGCAGGAGGGGGAGAGAGAGAGAATCTCAAGCAGACTCCTCGCTGGGCATAGAGCTGATCTCGCGGGGCTTGATCTTGCAACCCTGAGATCGTGACCGGAGCCAAAAGTAAGAGTCAGGCGCTCAACCGACTGAGCCACCCAGGCGCCCCTCATGAGTAGCATTTTAAGAAAGTTGTGCCTCGTCTTAGGGCAGGGCCCTCTTATTTTCTCAAAATCTTGAGGCTCCTCTGCTCAGCAGCACCTTTCTACCTCAGCCACTTGATTTTTTATGATTCTACTCACCTCTCAGGCTCTTCCACTAAAAACACCTTCTCTTTAGAGCTCCTACATCCATGTTAATTATTCCTTTCTCTTTCCTTGCACGCTGTAACGTTTTATGACTTCTGCCTGAAGCCTTTGTCCTCCCAATTTTGTACTATCCTTGGTCCTCTTTTCCTTTAAAATGCGGTTCCAAATTGATATTTTTTGATGGAACCCCACATAGGCATTAACATCTTTATTTGGGTTTTAGTGAGGTTGATAGAACAGTGGGTTTGGTTTTTTTTTAATGTGTGCCAGTTGTCTTTATTTCAAATGTAAATCTGTTCAGAGCAGAGACAGTCCTTACATATTTGTTCTTTCCTTCTTCCTTGCCATGTTCAGGATGTGGTAGGTTCAAAGACTATGCATGTGGCTATTTATCTTGGATATCAGATCTCTTTTGGTGTAGAGGTGTTTAAAAATTGTGGCCCTCCCCAAAGCTAGTTGAAAGAACTTCTTAATTTTCCTTAAATTCTAGCATTCCTGCTCTGGGCAATAGGCACATTTATGAATTTGAGCAGTTCCAAGTCCAACGTATGTAAAACAGCTTTGCTTTTATCATTCAGAATTGCCTGTAATTGCAAATGGCTATTTTATTTTAGGGCATATTCTTTTTCTATACCGTGTCCTGTAAATATATTCCCAGTGATCCAGTTGCTCTCCATAACCTAGGTTTTAATTTATAGTTGTTTCTCAAGTACCTGAGGTACTTTTTGATCTTATTTAATATTTATGATGTTTTTGAGTATTTTCCATAATAGCTAAAGATTTGTTAATATTGTACTTAATCTAAGTATTTTTTCCCTGGATTTCATGCCCTTTTCTTTTGTATTCCTATCTTTCTGTTTTGCTAAGTGTTTCATTCTGCTTTTAAAATTTATTTCTTCCAAAAAAAGAAGAAGAAGAAGAAGGTAGCGGGAGGGGAAGAATGAAGCGGGGGAAATCG
>NC_058409.1:18884691-18936624 GCF_002201575.2 Neomonachus schauinslandi
GGAGGGGTAGACGAACCATGAGAGACGATGGACTCTGAAAAACAAACTGAGGGTTCTAGAGGGGAGGGGGGTGGGGGGATGGGTTAGCCTGGTGATGGGTATTAAAGAGGGCACATTCTGCATGGAGCACTGGGTGTTATGCACAAACAATGAATCATGGAACACTTCATCTAAAACTGATGATGTAATGTATGGGGATTAACATAAGAATAAAAAAAAAATAAATTTACTTCTTCCCCAAACACATCCTTCAGGCCAGAGTTTTCATAAATGTCCTCGAATGTATCTTAGGTACATGAAAATGGCTTATTCTGACATTTAGCAATTGCTGGTAAAAAACGACTTCAAAAAAGGAGTGGAGATAGAAATACAAAAACTATTTAAAGTCCTTGCCCTGAGAAAATTATATTCTTGTTGAAAGGAGCTGTATTAAACATATTTTTAGAAATTTTGTTAGCACTGAGCAATGCAACATACAAAATACTATTTACATGCCAAGGGCGTAAATAACGGAATTCACCGTCAGCAACATCAATTTGCCTTTTCTGGAAATTGGAAAAGTCAACTGCTGTCTCCTTGATGTATTTTCTTGTCATTTTATTTTGTTGTTTTCCATTTGTGCTTGGCCTCAGAGTACCACTACTGAGAAGTTACTTAGTTTGATTATAATTTTGCTTGCGATCATTGTTTCTTCCAACAATGAAGACAGTCTGTTTGAGTTGTCACAGGGATTCAAATTATCGCTCACCTAACTAATGATCAGTGTGAGGATTAAGTCCGTACACAATGCTGATTCACTGTAAGGGAAAGTGGGAAGACAACCTTTTTCTCCCTTCTTGCACATTCAGCATGGCCCCCTTCCAATAGAAGTTGTACGGCACACCTGGGAAGGGGGTTACCATGTAGGTTGAAAGAAAATGTAAGTCCAGGCCCTTCTTAAAATGCTGATTGTTGGGGCACCTGGCTGGCTCAGTCAGTAGAGCATGGGACTCCAGATCTCCGGGTTGAGTTGAAGCCCCATGTTGGGTGTAGAGATTACTTAAAAAAAAAAAAAAATGCTGATTTTTTTTTTTTTGGCCTGTGCTACAAATATACTCAAAGTTGTCTGGTCAGTAAGTATTAATTGCACATTATCTTATATCTAGACAACTGGAGCTAAAGAGATGGGGGCCAGTATCAGAAAGGTCTATAATTAGATATGCCCCGGGCATGGAACAGCGTGTACTTGTGGGGAGTTGGGAAGGAGCAGAGAGGATAGCCCAGGCTGGAGCCGATGCACAGAGGGAGGATGGAACACGATGTAAGTGAGGCTGCGGGGAGAAGACCAACATGGCTGGAACACAGAACTCTTTTTGAAAAGTAGAGGAACATGGCAAAACTCTGGCAGTTCTTGGCTCATATCCAGATGCCACAATCCAATGCCCAATAGAAAGCCATTGTTGTTTCTGGAGCGGCAGCCTGACTCAATGGAGGTGGTGTCTCAGGAGGATGAATCGGGCATTGATGGCCCAGGCGACTTGCAGAGGGGGATCCCGGAGATGACTGCTGTGTGTTCAGAGGTTGAAGGGAAAGGTCTGCAGCTGCAGCTCTTCTGCACTGGTGACTTCATCTTGAAGCAGGGACAAAATCCCTCTCGGGTTGGTTTTTTTTTTTTTTTTTTCCTTTTCTTGTAAACATAAGCTAGTTTGAGTTGGGTTTCTGTCCCTTTGGAACCAGAATCCTGATGATCAAATGCTTTTTGGAATTGAGTTGCCTTAGGCTTTGGAAGCAAAGCAGTGATGTGGGCAAACAGAATTAGGAGAAGGTAGAAAGGTGGGAGTGACTCCCGTGATGGCTCCTGGGACAGAGACTTGTCCATTTGAATGCGAGCAGAGGGGAGCTCTGTGGGACCAGTTTAAAGAGGTGTTTTGGGGCCAGTTGGTGGCCTGTGGTGAGCCATTCCTCCATGCCTGGGATTGCAGCTGAGCTCGAGCTGTCGCTCTTGGCTATGGCCATGTGCTTGGGACTCAGCAGAAAGAGTTTCCAGCTGGCAGAACCTCTCCTCTGCAGTCAGATACTCCTTTTGCTGTTGTTCTTTTGGGTTCTCTTGGTTTCTTAGATACAGCTTTTTCACGATATGTTAGACATCTATTGGTAACAATAGATATCTGTTATATCTAAAACTAGGTTTGCAAAATCCCTCCCACCCAACTACATTTCCTCTTGCATTCCCTGTATTTGTTGGTGGCAGTCCTATCTTCTCCATCCCCCAGATAACCTTGGGGTTATCTTGGATGTTGCTCTCTTCTCTCTTTTGGTGTTATCTCTGCATTCATTCTCCGTGCAGTCTCCTGCCTCTTGCCTTCGCCCTCAGCCCCCCACCCTCACCCCGTGCTTGGCCACTGATGTAGTATAATCCCCCCAAAGTCCATAGCTCTTTAGACCCTCACGACGGCTGTGTGGGAAAAGATGGGCACTTCACACCCTGCCGCTTCATTCCTTCTGCTTAAAAATGTTTCATTTATCCCTGCTGCCAACCAAATGAAGTCTAAAAGCAGCCCGCTCTCATTAGGAATCAAACTTTCCAAGGACGTAATTGCCACTTCTGTCTGCCCCCTATACTCCAGAGAAAACCAGACTGCTCGATTTCCTTGTGCATGTGTGACTCTTCCTTGTCTGCCTGTTTTTGCTACTGCCTTCCCTTGTATTTCTGGTGCCCTTTTGGTATCTCGACAAGTCTCAGTTGTATGTACTCAGCTCAAACATCAATCCTTCCCCCGTGACGGTTGCACAAATACAATGTCTCCCTGGGCAGAGAGGTGGCAGAGATGAGTACAGTGTCGTAATGGGAGGGTTTGATTTTCTCCATCCACAGGAATGGATTTATTTTTTTAGTTATTTTTATGTATTTATTTAAAGCACAAATAGAAATATCATTTACACTTCTGGTTTCTTGTCCTGAAATGTATTTCTGACAGCTAATGAGAAAAATATTGCCTCCCCCATACATAACACACAATGTCATGCTGATTTCCTCCACAAATCTTCTCTGATTCTCCTCTTCACAACTAGATTTCTTTTTTTTTTTTTAAATATTTTATTTATTTGACAGAGAGAGAGACAACGAGAGAGGGAACACAAGCAGGGGGAGTGGGAGAGGGAGAAGCAGGCTTCCCGCCAAGCAGGGAGCCCGATGTGGGGCTCGATCCCAGGGCCCTGGGATCATGACCTGAGCTGAAGGCAGACACTTAACAACTGAGCCACCCAGGCACCCCTCTTGCTTATTAATTTTCAACCTTATCTCTCCACTTCCTGTTTTGATGGAACATAAGAGTCAAATCAAACTAACTCCCTGCCTCTGTCTACCTACTCCTGATGTTACGTAGGCATACCCCTCTTTCTAAGTCCTACTTTCTCTTATCTCTTTAAAGAATACATCAACCTACATTTGATGAACAGCCAGTGCACAGGTTTTCTTGTGAGAGCTTGGGGCTGTGGTTGGAAGGATATGAGTGAGGGGGTCAGAAGCTGAGGAGGGGTGAATAGGGCAGGTCACCAAGTGTCTGGAAGGCCACTGAGGACTTGGACTCAAGGAGAACTGAGGAGTCCAGGGAGGTTTTCCCTTGCCATAATACTGTGATCCATTTCATGGGTGCCATCTTCTCTCTCTGAAGATGGGTTTTGTTTTTCTTGTTCACTTGTTTAAGTTTTCTTCTATTCTCTGAAGTCAGTTTCCTAAGGAGTTTACTTTCCTGTTGGTTTATCTCAGTCTTGTCGTTAAGACTTCAGGTTTTCAAGGGTCTGGCAATCCTTTGTTGTCATATCATATTTCAGAAAGAGGGACTAGAGAGCTCTTCTGGGACCTATGGACATAGATATGGTTAGTGGACATGGGTAGTGGATTGGCACCTAGCCTGGGGACTACTGATTCCACATGGAGAATGAGAAGGATTTACTGTAGGGCTCCATCCTCCATACTAGGTACCCTGGCTTTCTGCAACTAAGTTTGCTCTGTGTTTTCACTGACTCCCCTTCTGATGTTTGACCTCCATAGCTAAGTGTCTGTCTGCCTGTCTGACGATGGGTCTGACAATGGGGGCTAGGGTCAAGAGGAGGCAGTCAAAGATCTCTTACACACACCTTTAATTTAATATAATGTATTCATCAACTTCTTAGTCCTCCTCCTATAGCATCTCATTGGACTTTGACGGACCAGATTACTGTTCTCTTACCTTCCACTGATGCCTATATTCTAACTACAGCTTCCTTACTTTGCTGCACGAGTTAATACTGTACTTTCTACTTCCCATATTCCAGAAATTTGGGAACTTACTCAAAGGAAGTTGATGGTTTCCCTCCATGATTATAAGCAGGAGTATTATTTGTTTTATACTTATTTTAACGGGCCTCAGAAAGGAAAGGCAAACATTTGCGCTCCATTCCTCCCTTTTGAACTAGAAGCCGGTCAGGTTTCATTAAAGGTTTTGCTGTTTTTGGCATTTTTTTTCTCCCTGCCAGTAAGCCTATCATAAGAGAGGTTAATTGGTCATCGACATCTTATTTTAATGTTAGGCCAACCCCTAATATCCACTTAACTTCTAATTGTTTAATATCAGTTATTTAAAAAGTCAATTCTGGAATATTGCAAGAATCCGTGATATAGTTGTGATAGGAAGTGTTGCTCCTGAATGTTTCGATCAACAGCCCAATAGAAAAATTGGCAAAATGTACATACAAACAGCTAAATCACAAAACAGGAAATTTCAAAATACATGAAAATACACTCAACCTTACTCATAGAGAATGGTAAATCAAAACTATAATGGAATTTTTTTTTACCTCTCATATTTTCAAAGATCAAAAATTTAACACCAGTCTTCATTAAAATTATTCTCATTATCATATGTGCCAGGTACTCTGCTAGGGACTTGGAAAAAAAATTTTTTTTTTTTGTTTAACACTTTATTATTAAGAAGGTGTAAACACTGTTTTGTGGGTGTGGGTTACAGAACCTCTACTGAAGGCAATTTGGCAATAACTATACGTTTTTTTAATTGTGTGTGTTTTGACACAGGTGTTTAATTTCCAGGAAATTATCCTATGGATATACTGACACACAATAAACACACACAGACATTTGTTGCAGTGTTACTTGTATTTGTAGTAAGACTGACATCCACCTAAATGTCCGTCAGTAAGGAACTGGTTAAATTATAATTTATCCATTGCGGTGGAACTCTATGCAGTCATTGAAAAGAATGCGGAAAGCTCTGTGTCTACTCACAGGGAAAGAGAGCCAAGATACATAGTAAATAAAAAGGAAACAAAAGAGGGGGGGCGCCTGGGTGGCTCAGTTGGTTAAGCGACTGCCTTCGGCTCAGGTCATGATCCTGGAGTCCCGGGATCGAGTCCCGCATCAGGCTCCCTGCTCGGCGGGGAGTCTGCTTCTCCCTCTGACCCTCCTCCCTCTCATGCTGTCTCTCATTCTCGCTCTCAAATAAATAAAATCTTAAAAAAAAAAAAAAAAAGGAGACAAAAGCAAGCTGTGATAGCACGCTCTCATTTGTGCTTAGACAATACATAACCTCGTTTATGTTCACAGACTCTTGCTGGAAAGACACACAGGAGCTAGGAACAGTAGTGGGTGCCTCTTGGGAGACAAACAGGGCCACCATGAAACAGGGATAGAAGGGAGATTTGGTTTCTGATTTGTAAATTTTTAATTGAAGTGGAGTTGATACACAATGTTACATGAGTTGCAGGTGTACAACATAGTAATTCTACAGTTCTGTACATTATGCTGCCATCACCACAAGCATAGTTCCCTGTGCTGTACCTTTCATGCCCCTGCCTTATTGACTCCATAGCTAAAAGCCTGTATCTCCCACTCCCCTACCTCCATTGTGCCCATCCTCCTGCCCCTACCCTCTGGCAGCTATCAGTTTGTTCCCTGTATTTATGGGTCTCTTTCTGCTTTTTATTTGTATTTATTCATTTGTTTTGTTCTTTAGATTCCAAATATAAGTGAAATCATAAGGTATTTGTCTTTCTCTGTCTGACTTATTTCACTTAGCAGAACACCCCCTGGGCCCATCCATGTTGTGACAAATAGCAAAGTCTCGTTCTTTTTAATGTCTGTGTAATATTCCATTGTGTGTATATACTGCATCTTTTTTTTTTTACCATTAAATTCTTTTTTTTCCCACTGTAGTATCTTTTTATTTTATTTATTTTTTATTATTATGTTAATCACCATACATTACATCATTAGTTTTTGATGTAGTGTTCCATGATTCATTGTTTGCGCACAACACCCAGTGCTCCATGCGGAACGTGCCCTTCCCAATACCCATCACCAGGCTAACCCATCCTCCCACCCCCCTCCCCTCTAGAACCCTCAGTTTGTTTTTCAGAGTCCATCGTCTCTCATGGTTCGTCTACCCCTCCGATTTCCCCCCCTTCATTCTTCCCCTCCTGCTATCTTCTTTTTTTTTTTTTTTTAACATATAATGTATTATTTGTTTCAGAGGTACAGATGTGTGATTCAACAGTCTTACACAATTCACAGTGCTCACCATAACACATACCCTCCCCAATGTTCTTTATTCATTCATTTATCAGTAGATGCTTGGGCTGCTACCATAACTTGGCTCTTGTGAATAACACTGCAGTGAACATAGGGGTGCATATATCTTTTCAGATTGGTATTTTTGTTTTCTTTGGGTAAATACCCAGAAGTGGAATTACTGGGTTGTGTGGTATTTCTATTTTTAATTTTTTGAGGAACCTCTACACTGTTTTCCACAGCGGCTGTCCCAAATTACATCCCACCAGCAGTGCATGAGGGTTCCCCTTTCTCCACATCCTCACCAGCATTTGTTATTTCTTGTCTTTTTGAGTCTTAGCCATTCTGACAGGTATGAGATGGTATCTCATTGTGGTTTTGATTTGCATTTCCCCAATGAGTGCTGATGATTAGACACATCTTTTCATGTGTCTGTTGGCCATCTCTGTATCTTCTTTGGAAAAATGTTTATTCGGGTCCTCTGCCCATTTTCTAGTCAGATTATTTGTTTTTTGGTGTTATGTGAGTTCTTTATATATTTTGGTTATTAACCCCTTATTGGATATATCATTTGCAGATAGCTTCTTGCATTCAGTAGGTTGCCTTTTTGTTTTGTTAATGGTTTCCTACACTGTGTAAAGGCTTTTTTATTTTGGTGTAGTCCCAATAGTTTGCTTTTGCTTTTGTTTCCTTTGCCTAAGGAGACATACCTAGAAGAATGTTTCTAAGGTCAATGTCACAGAGATTATTCACTGTGTTTTCTTCTACTAGCATTATGGTTTCAGGTCTCACATTTAAGTCTTTAATCCATTTTTTTTTTTTAAAGATTTTTTATTTATTTATTTGAGAGAGAGAGAATGAGAGAGAGCACATGAGAGGGGGGAGGGTCAGAGGGAGAAGCAGACTCCCTGCTGAGCAGGGAGCCCGATGCGGGACTCGATCCAGGGACTCCAGGATCATGACCTGAGCCGAAGGCAGTCGCTTAACCAACTGAGCCACCCAGGCGCCCCCTTTAATCCATTTTGAGTTTATTTTTGTGTATGGTGTAAGAAAGTGGTCCAGTTTCCTTTTTTCACATGTAGCCGTCCAGTTTTTCCAGCACCATTTATTGAAGAGACTGTCTTTTCCCCATTGTACATTCTTGCTTCCTTTGTCATAGATTAATTGACCATATAAGTGCGGGTTTATTTCTGGGCTCTCTTTTCTGTTCCATTGATCTGTGTGCCTGTTTTGGGGCCAGTTACCATACTCTCTTTTTTTTTTTTTTTTTTTTTTTTAATTTGAGAGAGAGAATGAGGTAGAGAAAGCATGAGAGGGGGGAGGGTCAGAGGGAGAAGCAGACTCCCTGCAGAGCAGGGAGCCCGATGCGGGACTCGATCCTGGGACTCCAGGATCATGACCTGAGCTGAAGGCAGTCGCTTAACCAACTGAGCCACCCAGGCGCCCACAGTTACCATACTCTCTTGATGACTACAGCGTCGTAGTATATCTTGAAATCTGGGATTACCATACCTCCAGCTTTGTTCTTCTTTGTCAAGGTTGCTTTGGGTATTTGGAGTCTTTTGTGGTTCCATACAAATTTTAGGATTATTCTAGTTTTGTGAAAAATGCTGTTGGTATTTTGATAGGGATTACACTGTGTAGATTGCTTTGTCCATACCATTGTGGACATTGTAACAGTATTCTTTCAATCCATGAGCACAGGCTCTCTTTCCATTTGTTTGTGTCATCTTTGATTTCTTTCATCAGTGCTTTATGGTTTTCAGAGTTCCATTTGTAACTTTTGAATTGTGTACTTCTGTTTCTAGTACTTATTCAGAAATGAATATGTAGACAGATACATAAAATTTAAAGTTTCTAGACAGAGATCTACTGTATCAAAATTGTAAATGAAAGACTTTTTTCCTGGCTTACAAAATCTAGTTTGGGAGATTTTGCATTTACTTTGCAGTTGGAGGGGCCGAGGGGTCTTAGAGAGGCCCTGCTCTGCACCCTTCCTATGGTTACCATGATGTCTCCATTTGTACTATGGCTGCTGCCCAGCCACCCCCAGAGCCCTCCTCTCTCCATGTAGTCCATCTTCTTCCCACATAGTGCCACCCTCGCCTGCCAGCCAGCCTTGAAGCCACTAAGCAAGCAACACACCAAAAACAGGGGTTTGGTGGGGCGCCTGGGTGGTTCAGTTGGTTAGGCGTCTGATCCGTGATTTTGGCCCAGGTCATGATCTCTGGGTTGTGAGACCAAGCCCCACGTTGGGCTCCATACTCAGCAGAGAGTCTGCTTGAGATTCTCTCTCTCCCTTTTCCCCGCCACCCCCCCAAATAAATAAATCTTAAAAAACAAACAAACAAGTGTTTGGTGCCCTAGGTCTTGGCCTCCCCAGGTGTACCCTAGTTTCCAGTATAGGGTTTCAGCACAACACTGTATTGTGACAGACCTGGCCTTAATCACAACAGTCCCACTTCCAGGATTTTATCCATTTAAGATCCTCTGGTGAAACATAGCCTATCTTCAAGTCACTTCCAAACCTTGTTGGTCAAGACTGTGGTTTCAGCATATGGTGATCAGGGATTTTTTTTTTTTAAGTGACAGTGGATTTGAAACTACCCTCATCCATGCTACCATAAGGGAATTGATGACATTTTTTATGCTTTAGCTTAGACTGATTTAACTTGAAGGTAGATTCGAACACAGGGATTCACCACTGTGATTAGAAAGGAACACAACTGCCTGGACTGAACCATAGGAGGTACTTGTTTACCTGAGACGCCACTTAATCACTCACCTGAGATGCAACTTAATCATCATTCTGCCCAATAGCTACTTACCTTGACTTGCTTGGGATGATGGCCAAGTACAGCTCATTCACAGCATGAGGGACAAAGGGCCTGGGAGATTAATGGGACAGGAGAAAGGAGAGCTGAGTTTACCTTAAACTCAGAGAGGACTCTTTCCAGGAGGAATGGAAGAATTCCAGTTCTGAAAGGAAAAAAAAAAGAATTCCGGTTCTGAAAAATTGTGAAATCTGAGTCATCTCATCATCAGATTAATAAGGTCTGGAAATTGACTCATACTACAATCTCAATAGGGACTGACTGTCCAGCCCGTTTTTTATTTATAGATTGTGTGACAGTATGGGACAGTGTCTTATTGAAACCAGCACTTCCTAGCTGGTAATAAAAATGCATTCCCCCAAAGGGTGACATCAGGCTTGGTTGGTACAAGCAGGATTGTCTCAGTACCCTGGAATTCCCACTGAAAAGCTTTCAGGGCCCACAAGTGATACTTACATTGGGTTGGAGATGGGAGAAGAAAAAACTTGCCAAGGCCGAGTGAAGGTTGATCGTGTGTTTCCAGCATCTGGTTCTTCTGAGGCTACTTAAAACTGTCAGTCACTTATCTGTGTCACCTGCCCAGCTCAGCATCCTGCCCTGCCAGCAGGGACCCTTCGAGTAAACATTTGTTGAAAGAGGAAGGTTGGAACACCTGCCATTAGGGTCACCTCTAGGGCCATGTCCAGTGATCCCTGAGAGGCTCAGCACATTTTGCAAGTACTCAGTCGATGGTTGGGCAGAAAAGAGGCTTTGCCATCCCTGCAGTTAAGGGTGTGGGGCAGAGACAGGCCCACGTGGTGCTGTGGCAAGCAGACACTGACCTCACCAGGAAGGCAGGAGAACTCACGGAGGAGGAGGTGGGATGGGTGATCACCATTATACAGAATCCTGACAGGGTAAGATCGCAGACTGGTTCTTTTTTTTTTTTTTAAGATTTTATTTATTTATTTGACAGAGAGAGACAGCTAGAGAGGGAACACAAGCAGGGGGAGTGGGAGAGGGAGAAGCAGGCTTCCCGCCGGGCAGGGAGCCCGATGCGGGGCTCGATCCCAGGACCCTGGGATCATGACCTGAGCCGAAGGCAGACGCTTAACGACTGAGCCACCCAGGCGCCCCGCAGACTGGTTCTTGAACAGACTAAAGCATGTCAAGCATGGAAAAAAATACAGCCAGGTCCTGGCTCATGGTCTGGACAGCAAACTCCGGGAAGACCTGGAGCAACTGAAGAAGATTTGGGCTCACAGCGGGCTGCGCCACTCATGGGGACTTCGTGTCCGAGGCCAGCACACCAAGACCACAGGCTGCGGTGGCCGCACCGTGGGTGTGTCCAAGAAGAAATAAACCTTTAGGCCTTGTCTATTAGTAAATCAAGAGAGAGACAGAGAGAGAGAGAGAAAGGAAAAAAGAGGAAGATTGTTCTTTTGGTTTGGTTTTTGTCTTGTTTTTTAGTTGACTCTTGTGGTCAGTGTCCCTGAAAGGCCTTGTCTTGGTTATAAAAAAAAGAAAGAAAAATACCTGGTTTCTTCTTTTTCATGACTTAAACAAGACCTGTTATTTCATCTCCCTTGCCGGTGAGTTCAGCTTTACTGACAGTAACTTTAAAGTTACAGAGGGGCCTTGCAGAACCATCTCATTGCCCTCCCACACCTGGCCAGTCTTTGCTGTTTGGATTCTATTATAGTTTCAGTCTGCTGCCACAACACCTCAGCGGGGAGGGGTGCTTGTGGGAGTGAGCTCTCCTGTGTTAGGAATTCACTTGCTTGAGTTTCCATAGCATCTTTTTTTTTTTTTTTTAAGATTTTATTTATTTGAGAGAGAGAGCCCTAGCGGGGCATGGCGGGGGTTGGAGGGGCAGAGGGAGAAGCAGGCTCCCCGCTGAGCAGGGAGCCCCACATGGGGGGACGGGGGCTGGGTAACAGGACCCTGGGATCTTGACCTGAGCCAAAGGCAGATGCTTAACCGACTGAGCCACCCAGGCACCCCTGTGGCATCTTTAAGTCAACAAAACTCTAAAATTGAATGGGCCCCAACATGAATTTCACTTCCTCTGTGAGACACTGCAGAACGAATCCCACATCAGTCAACACGTATAAATGACCACTAGGAGCATCAAATGCTGAGCTGAGCACCGTGGAAAAACACAGACGTTCCCTGTTCGTAAGGAATTTAGTCTAGGAGGTGGATAAATAAGACATTTGCCCAGAGCTAGGGGTACCTTGGATCTGCCAGGCCATGTAGTAATAGGGCTACCTCCAAACAGAGGGGCAGCTTTTTTTTTTTTTTTTTAAAGATTTTATTTATTTATTTGAGAGAGAGAGAATGAGAGAGAGCACATGAGAGGGGGGAGGGTCAGAGGGAGAAGCAGACTCCCTGCCGAGCAGGGAGCCCGATGCGGGACTCGATCCAGGGACTCCAGGATCATGACCTGAGCCGAAGGCAGTCGCTTAACCAACTGAGCCACCCAGGCGCCCCAGAGGGGCAGCTTTTGGTGAGTGCCTCTTGGGGGTAGGGTCCTTTCTCAGTACGCAGAGGTGCTGTGCAGGATAACAGCGGCTCTGGCTCGTGCGTAAAATGCAGTAAATACATAAATAAATGCCAAGTGGATGATTGAGGTTCCACACACACTCATTCTCCCTACTTAAAGAGGGCCTCACAAGTGGATTACCGTCTGATGCTTTTGAAGAACTCGAATAATGTGTGTGTTTGGGGGAGGGCGGGTGGGCAGAGGTATGCTGTAAAGCCCCTTAACCGTTCTACGAATTCAGCTTGATGCTAAAATTAAATAGAACCCTCTATTTCAAACCGAAGCAGTGTTTTCCTGTTAATATTGCAAAGACTTCCATGTGTCTTTTGTCACATCACACAATTCAATTACAGACTGAGCTCTTCGAACGTACCTAAGTGCTTTTGAGCACTTTGAGAATTGAAGAAGTGGAAGGTGGGGGATGCTGACGTACTTAGGAATGCTAACTACCACGTAAGAGCATCCACTGTCTGTAGGGATTGTTAACTGGCTACGTTGTCAGATACACTTGGTCTTGATTTTGACCCTACTGCAGTCTTACTGGAATGGGCTGGAACTGGCACACACTGTGAAAAGTGGTAAGCAAGCAACCACAAAGCTTCAACTAACCGCTCACATTTCCTGCCCGTGCGTGCGGTCCTGTGCAGGTGAAGACACCAAATGGTGGTAAATTAGGATTCAAAGTAGCCAAACTGTCATTGCAATGCTATCTTAATATGTTTTCCTTTATGTTCAGCCTCCCTGGAGCTCTCACATTCCCAGAAATGTGTCTTGTGAATTCTGTGCTTTGCAGGTTGGCACGGAAGAAGGTCTGGCCCATGTAAAACACCATATATTCTCCCTTCCCACGTTCCTCGCCCTCCTCTTTCTTTCCCAAATTGGAATTCGTGTCCCCGGTCCCTAAGATTGAGGGAGCTCAACTCCTGCATCCACCCCACTGGTTACCTCCATTTGTTAGTGGTGTCGTGTGCAAACCCTCCTAACTTGTTTTCCCCTCTAATCCTTCTTTCACCAAAGTCAGCCCTAGTTTTCTAAAAGCCTGTTGATGATGATTAGATACCAGCACTCACCTAGACCCTGTGGTCAGTATAAAAATCATTAAGATCCTCACCCTGCCGTGGAGCCCTCTCGCACTGAAGAGCTAATGAGGGGGCTAGATGGAAGGACAAGTGGTTGGGGGCGGGAGGTGGGTGGATGGCAAGGGAAAGAGAGAGAGGATCTGAGGATGGGTGTGTACCCAGAGGCCTCCTCGATGGACAGACCTAAGCTTGACAGATGCCGGTTCTGTGAACTTGGGCAAGGTGGATGATATCTGAGAGCTTCAGATTCCAGATCTCTGAAGAGGGGGTTGTCATAATTCCTACCCAGCCTGGGTGGCTGTGTAGATTAGAGACTGCAAACGGCTTAGAGAAGTGCTTGGTTAAAATACCAACAACCCGAAGTGGGACCTATATATAACTACAACAGTGGGTGGTAAATGACACAAGAGAAATGCAAACAAAGGGGTGGGGCTCGAAGCAGGAAGGCTCACACCTGGCAGAAGGCCACGCGTGAGCGTGTGCGCCGAGCACGTGTGTATACACAGGCCCTCCCAGCCTCCGGGTGATCTGTCGCCCCGGCACGCAGCTAGCAGGGCAGAGCTGAGCAGTGCGGGGCCCACGGGTGCACATCTGGGAGCCACCCAGTTCCCACAAAGTCGGACATTTAGCTGCCACAGCAGGCATGACCTGGAGCTCATGCCCTTGAGGGGCCAGCCGAGAGGCAGCAGAATGGAGATCTGGAAAGGGCACGGCCGTTCAGGTTGACTTCAGCCTGCTATGGGGATTGAACATCATTCCCTTCTCCAGAAAGCAAGGTGTTTTCATCGTTTTTCTTTCCACCCCCTTCCCTGGATGTCTAAGGCCAAGCGTTCTTCTCTCCTCTCCAGCTCAGAGGCTGAGAATGGTGTGGAGGAGAAAAAGAAGATCTGTAAGTCGCCAGCAATCCAGTCCCCAACCCCGTCCAGCGAGGCCGAGTCCCCAGACCAGAAGAGAATCCTTTCCTTGTGGTGAGTTCTGGCAGTGACAGTTTGTTCTTTGGGGCCTTTGGGGACAAGGGGTTGCTGGGAGGAGCTCGTGTTTCTAGGTTGGTGGTGGTGGTGAAGAGTCAGGATCTACTGTAGGCAAATAAACCCCTGACAAAGAAGTGGGGTGCCTGTCTTTGAAGCTGAAGCTTGCCTTCCTGCCTCGTCTCTTGCTGGCAGCATCCTTCCTCCTCCCTGCCCCAGCCCACGGCAGAACATCTGCCCCTTTCTTCAGGGACGGCTCTTGCTACCCGATAAAGCCAGGACAGCCCCCTGTCTGGCACAGACCTCGGAAGCACCTACAAAGGTGGCCAGGGAGCCCATGAGACCTGCCCAGGTGGGAGTGCCCGTTCCACCTGTGTGAGTGCTCACCTGCTGCCTCGCCTTCCCGGCAGCCACCCGCTTGGGATCCCGGGCCGGGCTGTGCCTGTCTCGGGGGGCCGCTGCTTCCTGGGGGCTGGTGCTGGGAGCCAGCAGCAGTCTGGTCATGAGCCTGAGAGGAGCCACGCTCCCCGGCACTCCCAGAGCCTCCACTTACATGCTTGCTTTCCCACAGAAGGAAGAAGTAGGAACTTCACATTGCCTTTTTTTTTTTTTTTTTTTTTTGCCCTGAAAAGAGAATGGCTATACCCGTGGTCAGTTACGGGGCAGTGTGGCCGGGAGTCCTTACCGAGCGGTGGAGGGATTGCTCTCCTTTCTCCTCCCTGATCCTGGAACTGTCAGAACTGCACCTTTCGGGGTCTCCTGGCCTCTGCCAAAGGGTAATTAAGTAACTCCTGCCTTTCCCTTTCCTTCCTGGCTACCCAACCCATTCCTTCTCTCCAAATCCTTACTTCATTCAAGACCAAGCGTAAGTCTCATCTCTCTCTCCCCCAGATTTTTTCTTTTCTGTCGCTTCCAGTTCTCTCGTCTCTGGTTCTGCATGGCTGGCTTGACACAGCTCCCGTTCAACTCTCTTTTCTCTAGTTTCCTGTCCGCGCAGCTGGCCGCACTCACCGCACGAGTCTCTGGACAAAGGCACAAAGCATGTGGTTTCTTGAATCTTGCACCATTACTGGCCGGCTCCTGCGGGAGCCTGAAAAGGGTGCCTTGAGTCCGCCGCCCCCAGGCTTGGGATGGGAATGACGCACCCAGCACCCACCGTGAGAGCATGCTTGTTAACCGGCGCGGGCGGGGCCTCGGTGTGGTCGCAGAGAGCCCCACGCTGGCTTTACTGTTCCGCTCTGGCCGGCTGGAAATTCCTGATTTTTGAATAAGAGGCCCGACATTTTCATTTTGCACTGGGCTTTCCGTCCAGCTCATAGTCACCTGTGAGAAACGAGAGTACCACAGCTCAGGAGACACAAAGACAG
The DNA here is from genome assembly GCF_002201575.2 of Neomonachus schauinslandi. Lineage (NCBI taxonomy): Eukaryota > Metazoa > Chordata > Mammalia > Carnivora > Phocidae > Neomonachus > Neomonachus schauinslandi. The sequence goes on from NC_058409.1 coordinate 18,900,008, forward strand.
CAGCACTATGTAAATCAGCACCCCGTTCACAGAGCGCCGTGCTCTGCAGACGAGTCCATTCTGCTGTGGCTATTGAATCCATCAAGGGTACAGCTGCCCTCCTAGTCGCATTTGCTGACGGTCCTTCGAGAGGTCGTTGCCTTGGCAATTCCGTTAACGTTTACAAACGTGAATCCGTAGAGGTGATTGAATCAGATCAGTGGATAGTATAAGTAGTAGGTAATCTGACATTTGTAAAAATAGTTTTATTTTTTAGTTCAGTGTTTATTCGTAATTTCAAAGAAAAAAAAAGTGATTCCTAGAATTCAAAAGGAACTTATATCTGTGAATAGGTTCACTGATCTGTAGCTAAATCCAAATCTTCACCTGTGGTTAGAGCAACATGGACCCAAACTGTTGGGGCTGGCAGGGGCCCGGAACATCAGATAGCCCGTCTTTTCACAGCTAGAGAAACCCAGAGTCTAAAATCTGACTTCAGTCATTTCTGTCTCTGAGTCATACCCTCATACCACCTGAATTACTCAAGATTCTTACATTTGCTTTGAACCAAGTAGTAGTTGTAACTGAGCCTCTTTGTAAGGAATCATATTGTGGAATCATGGATTTCATGTGTCATTTTTCCCAATAATAATATAAAAAAAAAAACCTACGTAATTGTATCCTAAAACTTGGTCCTGTGTAGACCTCTGAAAAATCACACATATATAGACCTCTAAAAATCAACACGTGCATTCCACTTTGAAATGATTCTGTGTGTCTGCAGGGCTGAAGACATGTGTAAATTCACACATGTACTCAAATGGAGAGCCAGGACCAGAATCACCTTAGAAACACCAGCCGGAGCTCTGCCCTTACTAGAACAAAGGAAGACTTCACTTGCAAACACAGTCTTCATTTTTATCCTGATTTCACTTCTGTTTTCCCTACTCTGGGATGTTTTGTCTCTCTTTCCCTCATACCCACCTCCTGCTCATCTTCCGAGTCCCAGTGTATTAAACCCAAATTGTACTATTGATCTCCTCTTACCTCCTGATGGACTTAGTGCCTCTTTAGTTCCTCCTAACACCCATGGTATGTATTATTTGGTGCAAAGTCTTATACTGCCCTTTTAAAAAGTTGTTTGATGAATTCACAGGCTCCTTAAGGAAAAAGACCATCTTGTGTGCCTAATGGCCTTTGATACAATTCCCTCCTCAATTAACACATGTTAAATATTAATAGAATTCTGAAACAAAAATATTCTTTGATTGAACTGTAGCTGTAGTTTTGCTTAATAATTTGCCTATACTACTCCTCTTTTATTGCTTAGAATGCTTTTGAGATGGTATTAATGACCTTCACAATTCAGTTGATATTTCTCCCTTCTACAAGTCCACATTTCTCTGCAGTTTGAGATTTGTAGGCTGGTGAAACCATCCTGGTCTCCTACACACTGTACTGTGTAAATGCTCCTAGAGTATTATGAGTGATCACTGAGGTCGAGAAAAGAAAAACGAATGTCAGGTTTTCTCGTGAGATGGTATAACAATCAAGATTTATTACAATACAATTAATGAGTAGCATACAAAATTCATCTTACCAACTCCCTTGATTCTCTTTCCTCAGGTCAAAATCCAGTTTTGATGGTGCCTCTTTAGCAAGTGATAAGAATGACTGTAAAACAGAAAGCAAAAATGAATCTAAGATGGACAGGAAAAAGTATTCGTCTTCCAGCCAGGTAACTTGGGAAGGCGGTGTGCGTCATGTCAAGGCAGGGGCACTAAACCCAAATGTGCATCTTCCTGCTGGCCAGGACTCACGTAGGCAGAGATGGCAGAGAATCTGGAAGAAAGAACAGGATGCAGTTCCTTCGGTTGATTTTTAATCAATATCGTTATTTCACCACTGACCTTTCAGTATATTCTGGGCAGTGGTGAGTTCCATGCCATGACCCCTAACTCTGACAAGCGCCCTGAGAGCAGGGACCCACACAGTCATGTGCTGGTCTAATAATTAGCCGAGACCAGGAGAGCTGTGATAGCCTTGCATTAAAATTAGAGTCTGATACAACACCCGTATGAATAGAAGGCTACCCAGCTGCACGCGGAGGGGGGAAACCTGTGAACAGAGTCATGATTCTCATCCAGGAGTAGTTTAGTTCTGCTCTAAAACACACCCAGATGGGTGTCAGAGCCCAGTTCTGTGTCTTAGAGTGTGGCATACTTACTGGGGTCAATGGGTTGAGGTGGTTATTGACACTTCACCCCTAAATACTTGAATACGTGTTCCCTAAGAACTAGAACAAAAACAACAACAAAAACCCACTGGCACACACGAGAAATGTAACTAAATAGTAAATATACCAAAATATTATTAATGTAAAATCCATTTTGGATTTCCATAATTGTCCCAGTACTGGATGCCTTTCCTTTATAAATGTTTTTTGCTCGTCTATCTCTAGAATCCAGTCAGGAGGCACGTATTACATTTATCTGTCGCTTTTAATATAGATCATTCCCATCCCCCCCCTTTTTTTTTTTTTGCATTTTACGTTCACATTTTTGAAGACTCCATGTTCTAGGTTTTTTGTATTATGGATTTTTTTTTTTTTCTTTTGGGCCCAGGTTTTGTTGTTATTGTTGTTGTTTTAAGATTATTTATTTACTTATTTGTCAGATTGAGAGAGAGAGTATAAGCGAGGGAGGGGCAGAGGCAGAGGGAGAAGCAGGCTCCCTGCTGAGCAGGGAGCCCCATGTGGGACTCGATCCCAGGACCCTGGGATCATGACCTGAGCCGAAGGCAGACGCTCAACTGACTGAACTACCCAGGCGTCTCTGGCCCAGATTATTTTTAAACCAAGTTATGCAGCCGATTCTCACTGTAGCCATTCAAAACAAAACAAAACAAAACAAAAAAACAAATCTCAGGAAAGCGCTCCTGGAATACCTAGCTTTAATCCAGGTAACGTTCTAGATTCAGACTGTACTTTTAGGAAGCAGCATGAGGAGACCTACTTTACATGAGGTGTTTATAAAATAGCTGACTTGTGGGGACCACCTTTCATCTGCAGACCTCTCTAAACTCTTCCTCGGAGCAATACTAGGGCCAGTCCTGCCATTGAGACCACTCCCAGTTTGGATAATAAAACATGAAGGGCCTGCTTGTACTCTCTGTTCTGCTCACAGGACTTTTTTTTTTTTTATCAAAAGCGTCCTGTCAGGCAGAGGTCCAGTGGAAGGAGGACCAGTTCCACCTCTTAGCTGTGTGGCGCCAGTTCAGTGACTCAGTTTCCCTCAGGCACACTGTCCAGACCCATGGAATGGGAACATCAGCTCCCCGGGTTATTTTGGGGATGGTATTTGTGAAGGCAGGTGACCAGATGGAAATTGCTGGCTGTCTATTGTTGTTACAGCTGTGTAAACACATGCCTTCTACCGCCCTAGAGAGTCATCTCCCCCTGACACTGGCTAAGGAAATGCCCTTACAACAAAAGTAGAGGGACTGACAATACCAGGTGGTGGGTCTTTCGGATGAATTGTCCCATTTAAGCCTTATGGCAGCCCTCTGAGGCAGGGAGTGGATTTGCCCTCAGGCACAGAAGAAGAATCTGAGGCTCAGCAAGGCTCCCTCACTTGGCCACACACACCCAAGGAGAGGTGTAGCCAAGACTTGAACTCAGGTTTATGTGACCCTTTAACCACTGCCCTCCTCTGAGAGTCCTTGTATCTGTAGTGCCCTGGGATCTCCTGCCTTCTTTGGTGAGATCCCTTGGAGCTTCAGGTCATTTTTTTATTAGGGACACCCTTGTCAAGCCTCCTGGGCAGAACGGTGACCACCAGCTGCAGCGTGGTCCCAGATGCCTGTCCAACCGGCAAGTCACTAATCCTGTTGGAAAATGAAACTTTTGTGCCCTGCCCTCTCTGAAGGCTTGTGCTGAAGACTGTAAGATCAGACAGAAGGAGTTCCTAAAGAGACTGTATCAAGGGAGGGGAAATTTGTTATGTAATTTATTTATTTATTCTAAAATTTATTTATTTATTAGAGAGAGAGAGAGAGCGGGGCAGGGGCAGAGGCAGAGGGAGAGAGAATCCACAAACAGACTCCCCGATGAACGCAGAGCCCGCCGCGGGGCTCGATCCCAGGACCCTGAGATCATGACCTGAGCCGAAATCAAGAGTCGGACTCTTAACGGGCCGAGCCACCCAGGCGCCCCTTGTTATGTAATTTCAATTGAAGTTCAGATTTACGATGTTTCACCAAGAAATGCGAGCAGTAACGCCTGTATTGTGTTCTCACCGTAGTACAAGGCGAATATGCACTTCCACAAGTTGTTCCTTGATGTCCCAACTGAGGAACCACTGAGGCAAAGTAAGTCCCGGCCTGTCTGACTTATTTGACAGGATGCTAATTGGTTTGGGGGAAGAAAGCGGGCTCTGTCTGGGGCCTGAAGCACCCAGGCGAACAGGTCTTTTGAAAGTCACGATGCAACGGGGGTGCCAGCATTCAGCTGTCACCCAGCTCCTTGAAGGACAGTGGAAGGGGAAACCGAATCCCTCCCCATGACAGGGAACCCTCCAAGGTGATTCTGGAATGATCTCCTCACCTTCTGTATTGACTGCTGAAATGCACTGTGTGTGGGTTGTCCTGAGATTTGGGATAACAAGACTGGAGGAAGAGGGGCCGCTGAAAGAAGGCTGAAAGGAAGCGCAGATCCTAGTGCACAGACGTGTGTCCAAGCCTATACGATGCGGGGCGCTGTGATCACCCCCAGACATCCTGCCCGGCATGCCAGTGAAGACCTCCTCTGTTCCTCTTAGGTTCGCTAGGACCAGGGTTCCATTGTGGCCTCTCAGTGTACCCATGTTAAGCAGGAGGCTGGATTCCTGCCATGATGCCCACACATGTGGATCACATGCTCTTCCCACACTGAGACCATCAATTTCAAAAGGAGTCATTAGTGACAGTCCCAGGGAAGGAGGGGCAGGAGTGCCACCACGAGCTCAAGGTGACACGCCTTCCTCAACAGAGGAGATTTTGAAACTCCATTCTGGAACTCTCGTTTGTAGTGATAGACTTGCCCGGCCATTTTGACTTCCATACTAAGGCATGTAAAGACTTTGAATTAAATAACAAACTCTCATCCCCATAGCTTTATGCCCTGAAAGATGGCTGATGAACAGGTGAAAGATCTTTTGAGTATGAGTGTATTATCTCTGCCAATCCTGGGGAACCAACATATTTACATAATTTTTATTTCATATGGAAATTCTAAGTGCTCTTATACCTGTGTCTATTTTCCCAGGTTTTACCTGTGCTCTCCAGAAAGAGATACTATACCAGGGGAAGCTCTTTGTATCAGAAAACTGGATTTGTTTCCATTCCAAGGTTTTTGGAAAAGACACTAAGGTTGGTATAATTTTTTAAAAAGGAAGCTATGCACTTTTTTATATGTTGTGAATATCAATTGTTTTAAGCGTAGCAATGCTGATAAATATTTACTCTTAATTAGACCTTTATATCTTTATTTCCTTTATCATGGTTCCAAATATTACAGGTTCTAAATGCCTCTAAATGACACTAACTTCCCTTTTTTCCTAAAGACCACTCTCCGTTTATTTCCTTATGTACATAGATCTCTCCCACAACCCTGCACTAAATCCGTTCTACCCAGATGGCACCAGAGAACTCTCAAAGTTGTCCATTTGGAGAGCATGCCACGATTTGTTTCAAAGACCTATATTAAACCCAAGACCATTTTTTTTAAATAAATATCGATTTTTACACCGTGTTCCTATCAGTTACATCAGACATGTAGAAAAACAGGCTTAAAAATAAGCCACTTACTGGAGCTCACTTTGTACCATCACCAGCACCAAATGAGCAGGAATTGGAACGCTTAAGGCCTGGTCTGAGAGACTCACACATCCACATTCCCCAGGGGACAATGACTGAAAGTTCTCATTCTCATTAAACTGATTTGGGGGAACACAGGCCCAAGATACCTGAGCTGTTCAGGAGGATAGCCCAGAGGAACTGGCAGTTTTCCCAAGCCACTGCCTTCCAAAGCGAGGACCCTGGGACTGTGTCATAAGAAGGAAAAAGTTAATTCCATCCCACTGACATTCTTTCCCTTTGTCCTCCAATGTCACACCGCAGTTCATTCAGGCCACCAGAACAAGGAGTCCGAGAAAGTCCTTTTTAGGTTCGCGTGACCTAGTGAGTTCTTAATCCTTCTGATTCCTGATTATTAATAAGCAGCTTTTATATTCATGAAGTCGCTGACTGAAAACTTTTTGTTTTGAGTGGTAGTTATGTTTTATTTAAATATTCTCCCTAAAGCCCCTGGCAATCTTTTAGATAATGACTATGTAACAAACAATGGAAATTCTTGATTTTGTTGGTGTTGGGTCAGCCGACTAGCACACTGTTCTTTAGGTCAGACATGTTATTTTAATGTTGTTTTGTAATTATGTAGAGTTGTGTTTAGACAAACATATTTTGACAAATAGTATCATCTGAATCAGTATAATGCAAAGCAATGTTAAGCAGTATTCCACTGTATTTCTAGATTTCTCAGTTACAAGAACTTGTTCATGGAGTAGGGAAGGGGTTGGGTAGAAGGGATCTCCAGTTCAATGTGATAAGATAATTCTCAGGAATCTAGAGCCAACGCCTCTGACCAAAGCAGCAGGGTTGGAGATATTAGTGAATGAAGAATGAGTCTTTGTTAAAGGATGAGGGAGTTCTAAAACTCAGGAAGTATACTTTGAAGCCAATATGATTCTAGCAGTGGTTTTAAAATCCAACATGTACCTAAGAGAGAACTGACTGGCATTAACACACTGGTTTTCTAAAGACATAACATGGTGGGTCTTGGTAGACCTTACTTTTTTCCCCCAAAGTTATCCCAGTGTATAACTTCTGAGTTACCTCCTACACTTCACCATTTGGGCCAGTAGAGTTCTTTGGCAATTTTAGGAAATGTCTTATTAAGATTAGCCCCTCATTCTTCCCTGGTCTTCCCATCTGGAACTTGGAGGGGCAGTAGAACATTTCTGTCTCATAAACCTAAATACGGGAATGCAAGTGTTCAGAATTAAAAGCTTGTTTTTCTTCCTTCAAGCTGGCAGCTCTAACCTAAGGCCTTCCTCTTCCCCACCGACCCTGTTCTTTTAGAACCTGCAAAGCGTTTTTACAAAATAAATGTTCAAGTTAGTGTGGGTACCTGTGGAGGGAGTCAAGTCATTTTACCGTGGATGTGTGTGACTCTGTTTTCCAGGATCAAAGTGATATGATCCTTTTCTCTTTGAAACAAGACTGGCTTGGGGGGATATAACATAAAACTATTGGAACATCTATTCTTCATGTTATCTGGTACATGCTTGTAATACATTGTATGAAAAAGAACCCACATTTTGGATTGGATTGGTTCAAATTCCATTGTTGTAACCTATTATTTTTATGACCTTGGACAAGCACCTACCTCTCTGAACACGTCCTAATCTCTTAGAATATGTACTTCATAAGACTGTCCTAATTAAATGACTTTCTCATCTGTTGTAATTCTCTATTGTTTGAAGCAGAAAATAAAGTTAGAGTTCATTTCACCCATCCTCTTTTTATGAAACGAATGAGGAAATGAATGACTTTTTGTTTTTTTTTTTTAATATGGAACACTTCATGAATTTGCACTCATCCTCGTGCAGGGGCCCTGCTAATCTTCTCTGTATCATTCCAATTTTAGTATATGTCCTGCCAAAGTAAGCAGAATACATCACTTTCTTAATGAGTGCTAGGCATTTTCCATATATTACCTCACTTAATCCACAGAAAATCCTGGGAAGCAGGGCAGACTATCTCCATTTTACAAATCAGGAAACTGAGGCTTAGAAAGGGTAGCTTGTAAGGTCGAGTAGGTCACGTAGAGTGGACCGTGAAAAGTAAAATAGCCACTTGTTTTATCAGCAAAACGAGTTTATTCAGGAATAGGAGAGAAATCACAATTTGAGCCATGCAAGCTACCGCAAACCGTAGGCAAACCACAGGCAAGTCGAGATCGAAGGAGAGAAATGTTAAATTGCAGAGAAAAGAAGGAAGTTGGGAGGGGTCGCTTTAGACAAAAGTCCATTGGAGAGAAGTGAGTGTTCAGGCCTTCTCATTGACTGAGCTTGTTGCTGGGCAAGGAGAAGTCCTTCCTTCCTCCTGCTGGGTTGGGTAGTCAAGTGGGCTTATTCCTGTTGGGGTCTGCAACTGAGGAGCAGAGGTGGTGCGTGAGAGTGCCCCCTCCTCTAGCCTCCAGGCTGCATTTTATTTTATTTATTTATTTTTTTAGATGAAGAGGTTCTTTTTTTTTTTTTTTTTTTTTTTAAGATCTTATTTTTATTTATTTGACAGAGAGAGACACAGCGAGAGAGGGAACACAAGCAGGGGGAGCGGGAGAGGGAGGAGGAGGCTTCCTGCCGGGCAGGGAGCCCAATGCGGGTCTTAATCCCAGGACCCTGGGATCATGACCTGAGCCGAAGGCAGACGCTTAATGACTGAGCCACCCAGGCACCCCTCCAGGCTGCATTTTAAATGAGGTTTCCTTTATTCAGTGTCATGAAAGTAACATAGCTGAGAATTGAGGTCCCAAGGTTTTCCCTACCCGCACGTACCTAAAGGTAGAGGAGAGCCAGGAGTGTGCAGAGATTAGCCCTAAGTGGACGACCACAAGCACACAATTTCTTTAGAGCCCTGGGCCTATCTTTAAGATGACTGTGCATTTTGCATTCATTTCCTCATCTCAAGACAAAGGTTTCTCGCCCAGCCAGTAGAATTAATGATGCAGATTTACGCTCTGGCTTTGTAAACAGAACTTTGAGGAGACTCGCTTTTCATCCTGGAGGCTGGAGAGCTCCCTGGTGGTTTTGATTTCTTTGTTAAACTTCAAAAAAATTTTTTTTTCCTTCAACATAAAGATTTGAAGTCGTGTTCAGTGAAGCCTGAACCAGTCTTAACTGATTCTGTTTCAGATCTCTATTCCGGCATTCTCAGTCACCCTAATAAAGAAAACCAAAACTGCCCTCCTGGTGCCAAATGCCCTGATTATATCAACAGTCACAGACCGGGTGAGTAGGCCTTGGAGCGAGGGCACCTTTGCTTTGTCCTGTTTGTGTATTGTCTCCCCTCACAAGGTGCTTTATTCTAATATAATTGTTGACAATTTTGATTTTCCTGCTGACTTAATTCTGCTTGCTTGACCAAGGTCGAAAACATAAAATTCTTTCCCAACTTCCCTTTCCCTAATATCTCTTAGAGGAGGCTAAGCTGATATATTGAGTTTCTTTAATATTTAAAATAGCCACAGCCACCACATGGTTGAGGGGGTGAGGTAGGCTGAGACTGAGGAGTCTCTGGGGTGGGGTGGCCACCCTCCCCAGAACCTTACTTGGTCCCTCTCCAGAGCCGTCCCAGATACGTCAACCCAGTGCTTGCCCTGCATGGTCAGCTTCAGGACCAGTTTCTAGTCCCCCTGTGCTTCCAGGTTGCTTCAAGTACTGTTCTGTATAGAAATTCTAGAGCTACTCCTGACTTGGGCTGCCCCACACACGTGCAACCAGAAGTATTTGCACTGAGAGTGGTGTTCATTTCAGTTTGGCCAGAAAGAGGGAGTGGAATAGTTCGCCTACTCATTTCTCACTTGAAATTATTTTTTTAAGATTACCTACTATTTCAATGAAAGCAAAAAAGCTGCATTCCATTTCTAACCCTACTGGGTAACTTGAAGAGGGAAGGTGGGCGGAGAAAAGACGAGAGCCTAATCTGATGAGGTGGGAAATAGGTTAATATTTTGAAAAAAAAGGTGTTTTAATACTAATGGCTAATGAGCATTAAGTACTTCTCGTCAGGCACACTAAATGCTTTCCTTCTGTTTTTACATTGATTCCACACTGCCACCTAGGAGGGGTAGGTGTTGTTAAAACTGGAGCCAAGGGTCGCTTGAGTATCAGACTCGATTTCGGCTCAGGTCACGATCTCCGGGTCGTGGGATCGAGCTCCGCACTGGGCTCCGCAGTCAGTGCGGAGTCGGCTTGAGATTCTCTCTCTCCCTCTGCCCCCCCCATCCGCATACTCTGTGTAAATAAATAAATAAAATCTTCAAAAGAAAAGAAAAAGTGAAGCCAAGAGTGGTTTTAGCAATTTGCCCAGTACCCTCTTGTAAGTGGGAGAGCCAGACCTAGCAACTAGGTCTAACAGCAGAATCCACAGTGTTAACTCCTTTGGAATACGTGCTTGCTGGGAAAGCCTATCACGTGCTCTCATCGATGAGTGACAGGGATAATCACAAACTTGTGGAAAGGGGCTCTGAAAAGATTCTGTGGCCCAAAGAGACAGAGGAAGACTGAGTTCTGGTATTTTCTTAACATCCTGTTCTTGCTAAAATCGTTTTTCCTTATGTCCTGTGTCTCCAAATTCCTTGTCTCGTCTGATTTCACTTCTTTCCCATCGCTTACGTATACACATCCACTCGAAAATCTCCGTATTTGTACAAGGGAGAATCTGGAAGTGGCTTGAAAAAGAACAAGCCTGTGAGAGCCTCTGGGAAATTGTTAGTGGAAATCTCGGTCAGAACAGAGAGGACCCTTGGGACTTGTTAAATACCTTAAAAGAAAGGGGGCGGGGAACAAGCTTTAAAGAGGATCTAGCAAATATCACTAGCCTTTTTTTTTTATTATCATTATTATTTTTAAGCCTGCCTGGGCGTGTTTGGGGTATCCATGTTAGCGTATTAGAACCTTCATGATGCTTTATTACTTAAATGAGGTTTGACGGTTTTGTTGCTGTTGTGGGGGAAGAGGTTTGGTTTATTACAGAAAATGGAATAAAAAAAAAATGTGTGGGTGCATGAGACTGTAGACCAAAGAACAGTCTCCATCATTTGAAAAGGAAAAAAATTATATACAGATAAACTGTTTGTACTCTGAACCCTCACATCTTTCCAGGCAGTATCTGTTAATAATGACTCTGTCTTGTTTTTCAGTACATATTTGTCTCCCTACTCTCCAGAGATTCTACTTACAAGCTACTCAAATCTGTGTGTGGACACTTAGAAGTGAGTACAACATTCCTGAGCCTCGGTTGCTGTCTCTCTTCTCTATTTCCTCTGGTTTCCTAGTTGATCTGGTTTTTCATTTTGTTTCATTAATTTCAGAACACGAGCGTCGGGAACAGTCCCAACCCGTCTTCTCTTGAGAACAGTTTCCGGGCAGACCGCCCTTCATCTCTGCCTCTGGTGAGTTGCCTCCGTAACTATCTAAATCCAACAGAAAGGGCATGTGTCCCCCAATGACACTTCTCCTTACACCAGGATCAGGGGATGGAAGGAGTGTAGACCTTAATATCTGAGGGAAAATGTGAAGACACAGGGCATTTCTGTGCTGAAGTAAAGGGGGGCCATAGGAGGCTATAAACTTTTTTCAAGTAACTAAAGAGCCGTCCTACAAAGGAAACAGGATAATGGACTGTCTGGGCGAGTGAGTGGTCGGTGGAGGTGTTTGTAAAATCTTGCTGTCTTTGCTTGTCAGTGTTGTTTTAGAGGGATTCGCCAGTCTCTTAGGGTAGGGGCATGATTCATCCCCACAAATCGTTGATTGACTTCTATGTTCCAGGCACTGTGCTAGTGTAAGGACACCAAGAAAAATCAAAACTAGTTCTTGCCTTTGAAGACTTTATAGCTTGGTAGAAAAGATGAGGAACATCCAGAAATAACTGTGAAAGAACTCTGTAGTGACCAAGTGAGAGAGGTTTTTTTTCCCCCTTTAGATTTCGTTGACTATACAGTAAATCTCCAGTGGAAAGTAATTCCCCCCATTTTTACAAGATTTATACCTATGATGGTATAATGTCGACCCAAGAGAGTCCTCCCCATATTTATTCAAGTGCTTATTCCCAAAATAATTACTGTTAAATGCTGGAATACCGGGGCGCCTGGGTGGCTCAGTCGGTTAGGCGACTGCCTTCGGCTCGGGTCATGATCCCGGAGTCCCGGGATCGAGCCCCGCATCGGGCTCCCTGCTCGGCGGGAAGCCTGCTTCTCTCTCTCCCACTCCCCCTGCTTGTGTTCCCTCTCTCGCTGTCTCTCTCTGTCAAATAAATAAATAAAATCTTAAAAAAAAAATATATATATATATATATATATATGGGGCGCCTGGGTGGCTCAGTCGGTTAAGCGACTGCCTTCGGCTCGGGTCATGATCCCGGAGTCCCGGGATCCAGTCCCGCATCGGGCTCCCTGCTCGGCGGGGGGTCTGCTTCTCCCTCTCCCGCTCCCCCCCTCTTGTGCTCTTTCTCTCTCTCATTCTCTCTCTCAGATAAATAAATAAAATCTTTAAACAAAAAAAAATGCTGGAACACCTTGGGTGCGATGGTATGAGCCCATGGTTTTCACATCTCCAAATCTTTTCTTTTTGAGAGCTGTCAAATAGGACAGGGATTGAAAACTTGTACGCATAAAAAGTTGTCCAAGAATGTTCATAGCTGGGACACCTGGGTGGCTTAGTCGGGTAAGCGTCTGCCTTCAGCTTAGTTCGTGATCTCGTGGTCCCTGGATCGAATCCCACGTCGGGCTCCCTGCTCTAGCAGGGAGTGTGCTTCTCCCTCTCCCTCTCCGAGCCCTCTCTCTCTTGCTCTCTCTCAGATGAATGGATAAAATCTTCAAAAAAAAAAGAATGTTCACAGCTGCACTGTTCGTAATAGCCTAAAAATAGAAACAATTCTAATGTCCATCATCTGCTGAATGGATCAATAAAATGTAGTATGTCCATACAGTAGAATATTATTTGACCATATAAAGGAAGGAGTACTAACACATACAACATGGAAGAACCTTGAAAACATGATGCTAAGCAAGAGAAGCCAGACACGAAAGGCCACATATGGTATGATTCCATTTATACGAAATGTCCCAAACAGACAAACTGATAGGAAAAGTAGATCAGTGGTTGCTGAGGGATGGGGGAGGGAGAAATTAGGAGTGGCTGCTACTAGGTAAAGGGTTTCACTTTGGGGGTGGTGGAAATGTTCTGAAATAAGCTGCTTGATGTTGTGATTATTCTAAAAACCACTAAATTATATGCTTTGAATGATGACTTTTATATTACATAAATTTTTATCTCAATTAAAAAAAAAAACAACACCTTGGGCGGGGGAAAGGAGTGGGAAGTAGTACAAAATAAAAGCCAACACATATGAGTTGGAATCCGACAAAGTTGGTTTCAAATCTGGGCTCCACCCAGCTGAGTTATGCCATCGGACAGGCTCTTTAACTGCTCTGACTCAGTTTCTTCATCCAGCAAAACGCCAACCTCATGACACTGGGGGTGAAGATTAAGTGCAGGCACCTGTCTAACAAGCTCTGCATCCTGCCGGATACCTGATAGGCATTCAGTCAATAATTATTAAATCGAAGAGACTTGAATTCTTCGACTTTCTATCCCCTATATATTCTTGCATGAAGTTGAGATGAGTTTTTGAAATGACCAAAAGATAGCTAGTATAAGACACCTGTGGTCCCTTCAGTTCTTAAGCCTTTGGGGGATATGAAGTAAAACGTCCCTGCCTTTTCCCAACTGCTCACCCCTCTATCCTCCTTTTATAATTCAAAAGTGATAGCACAGACTCTCTTTTAATTTGGTTGAGGGGGATAAGAAGAGCTAAAAAGTTGCTTTCAGTGTCTAAGTTGTTAAAGCCATTTTTTCTTTCATTTCCAATACCTTTTTTTAAACTCTGATTTAAAGAATACCTTCACATTTAGAACATGGATTTAGAAAACTGTGCGTCTGTTTTTTTCTCGTATATGTCTGCGTCATTCACTTTTTCTCATGACAGAGTGCTAATGAGACTTTTCCAGTTTGACTCGGGAAACTTCGCAGTCATCAGCAGTTCTTTTTCTAGACATTTGTTGTTTTCAAACAAGTTGGCCACTGATGACAAGATTTTAACTGCCCAGAAAAATCTGTTTTGGTCATCAGATACTCTGATCTGTTGGGGAAATCCCAGCGGTATGGAATAATCCTCTCTTCTCTTTCAGTATTTTATAGGTGAGGCCTAAGTGAAAGGGCTGGGGGTTACAGAGGCCTGTCTGTTTACTGAGGGGAATTGGACTCTGTACACTTCCTTGTTTCCCTTCAGGATTTCAACGATGAATTCTCAGATCTGGATGGAGTGGTTCGACAAAGAAGGCAAGACATGGAAGGATACAGCAGCTCTGGGTCTCAGACTCCTGAATCCGAGAACTCGCGAGGTCTGAGAAATTTCTGTACGTTAACTAAAATGTAATGCTCCACCAAACATCCTCATCTCCCCCCTTTAAAAAAAAACACCACCAACAAAAACCACCTTGTCAGTTAATTAAGGGACTAATCAGCAATTAATTAACAATTGAGAAGGGACTCTGGAGAAAGGGTAGTTCAAAAGTTTTAGGGAAAGGACGTGTCTACATGGTAAAAATCCATTTCTTTATACACATTTAATAAATGTCTCTTAAATCGATACAATATTAGAGTGATTGAAAAACACAAAATGTCTTTTTTACCTCTTCTTTCAGTCATATTATTCACTGTTCTAGCTGAACGGTCCCCATGAGTCAGTGGGCTAAGGACAGACTGTCCTTATATAATTTTCTGACTTCCTTAAGCATTGAATTTCAATACCTAACCATTAAACCAACTTGTGAGAAGATCCATTTATATTCTCAGCCATTATGCATGTTGTGAGATTGATTTGCTTCGTGGTTGATGCTGTGTTTTTAAATGCATTGGGAAGAAAACTTAGCCAGCCCCATTTTGGCTTGATAGATTTCCATGTGACAGAATCCCAGACAGTTCTGAATGTCTCCAAGGGAGAAACAAAACCAACTCGGGCAGATGCCCATGTGAATAGAGTGCCTGAAGGAAAAGCCAAGAATCTCCCTGTACATGGTAAGGAACAGAATGTCTTGGGTAAAGGGGGTGGTGGCGGTCATCTGCTTGTAACTTTTAAAGGGCCCTCAGATGTCAGGGACACCTGGGTGGCTCAGTTGGTTAAGCACCCCACTCTTGGTTTTGGCTCAGGTCATGATCTCAGGGTTCCTGGGATCAATCCCTGCATCGTGCTCCCTGCTCTATGGGGAGTCTACTTCTCCCTCTCCCTCTGCCCTTCCCTCTACTCGTGCTCTCTCGTCACTGAAGAAATAAATAAAATCTTCAATAAAAAATAAAAGGCCCTCATATTTCACTTTATGACTGCCTTTCATATCCCCTCCCTTCTTGCTGTAGGTCTTTGTTCTGTGCATATTAATTCATATACTCATTCACCAAACAGTATCCAGTTCTGTGCTTTATTGTGAGGGATACAAAGGTGAATAGCCTTCCTGGAGGTCTCTTCATTATTTTTAGTATTTTGAGAATGTTATTCAAAAATTGGTGATAAAACTGAAATTATTAAATTATTGCTCATTTAGTAAGTATTCTAATAGCTGTTTACCGATTATATTGATATGAGAGCAAGGATAGACACCTGGAAGGCTTCAGTCAACGTTTTCTTCAGTGTCTGTTATCCGGGAATAATTGCCTCTTTCAAGTACCTCTTCCCCATAGGGACTTTGCTGGATGAAGGAGGTGTGTTGTAGTTTCAAAACTGTCTTGTTTTTTTGTTTCTTCCCCCACAACAGGTCAGTCAGAAACCATTGGAGACTTACACAAAGTCAGGTCTCAGACATGTATGACTCTCCACCGTATTCTTATATTTTACGCAATCATGTAAGTAGATGAATTTACTGTGAGTGACTTAAAATCATTCATTTCTCTAAAAGAATAATCTCACACTTCCAAGAGTCATTGTAAATCTCAGTTGTCTCTCATGTGACCCACATCTTTCCTTTGACAATTTTTATCTCCTATTCCAGCATTTTGTTTTCCTTAGGCTTAGGTCACATTTTCCTATTCATCCCCTTATTTAAATAAATAGAAGGGGGGAGGGAAGACCAAATTGGGTCAATTCCAGCAGAGGACTACATTCTGAGTGGATACTATTAGTAAGGAAATTGTTCTGTGGATGATGAAGCATCTTTGGCCTTACTATTTATTTTCTCATCTATCCCATGTTCTCTGGATGGAGACCAAAACAATGTCAAAATGCCATCATCCCTTTTACTGTGAAAACTCAGGCATAGACTTTAAGACATTTCCCCTCAGCTTCCAGCCTTTCACCAGTTGTTTTTCTGAAAATAGGCTGACCCAGTTCTAGGCTGTTCCTTACTACCAAGGAGGATGTGCCCAGTTTTGTTTGCAGATAACGAAGGGAACTTGTGAGTCACTAGAGAACCAAGACTGGGCACTCACTGGCCAGGCCCTCCTGGTAAGGGACACAGCACCACAGGGGAGAAGGAGCACAGCTCGGTCATCCACCTTGGGCAAGGCTTTGCGAGACCCTAGTAGAATGGCCATTGTTTGTAAGTTGAGGAACCTGGGCCAGAAGATTTTAAATCCCGTTCTAGCTCTCAAGTTTTTGACAAGCATCAGCCTGCTGAAAAAAGACCTTTTTCAAGTCTCTGTGGCAAGTTAATTTTGGAGAATATCTTGCCTTAAAGGTACCACACTGGCTCTGAGTTGATGGTTTCAGGTCAGTTCATGAGCCTATTGAGAATTTCTCTTTTATCCCTTTGCAGTGTGTGTGCACTAATCATCTCGACCTTCTACATGAGATACAGAATTAATACTCTGGAGGAGAGGCTGGGGTCGCTGACCTCCATTGTGGACACTCATCATCATGAGTAAGACGATTCCCTCCCGTGCTGTCGTCTGCTTGCTCCTGAGACTAGCATAATGTGGGGCGCTTACCATCCTTCTTAGCAAACCTGAGTCGAGGTTACGTTCTGTATGAGACATTTTGTTAAGCGTATCTGTGGGAAGTAAAGGGGTAGGTGGGAGGGTCCTAGAGATGAATGCCCTGACTCTGAACTGTTCTTGCTAGAGTGTTGCCAGTTTATCAAGAAACAAGCCTGACTTTACATTATCTTGTTCTGGTAGCCTAAGACTCAGTTGTGACCTTGGCCCATTTATTAAAATATACCAGTTTATCTTAGTAAAATGGCAGTGGGTGAAGACATTAATAGGAAAGAAGCAGTTGAAGTAACTCAGCTCATTTATCATGCATTAACTCTTTATATTGATGAAACTCTTGACCACTTTTAAGATCTCTGTGACTAGTAATTAGCTGAATGCATCTGTGAAGATTTTCCATCACTGTCATTTTTAACACGTCTGACCTAATTAAACCTTTCAGACATAGAGCTCTTTCCTTCAAATCCATATACATAAGAATTTTGATCCATTACCTAAAAAGTGAAATAAATTACCCCATGTTAGAAAGCATACTTTTAACCCAAGTTCTTTTCTTTTTTAACTGTTGGGTTTTGGGGGGGTTTTTTTAGTTTATTTATTTATTTTAAGTAATCTCTACACCCAGCATGGGGCTCAAACTCATGACCCAGAGATCAAGAGTCATGTGCTCTTCTGAGCCAGCCAGGTGCCTAACTTAAGTTCTAAAAGTAAAGATACTCATTTACAGAGTTTATACCATGTGCTAGAGACTCTATTAGAATAGATATATATATGCACAATTTTCTCTCATTTTATTTACCGTAACCTTTTAAGATAACTTTTATTCCCATTTTACAGACGAGGACAATGAGACCAAATAAATAATTTAATGTCATACAGTTTGTAATAAAATCAGGATTCAGATGCACATCTGTATGACTACACGGAGGACAGGCTTTCCAGTCTACCAATGACTTGGTTGTAAAGTCAAAGCCTAGGAATTGGATTAGGCTGTTTAGAGTGTGCTTCAGAATCATCTGGATGGCTTGTTAAAACAGATTGCAGGGCCCATCCCCAGAGTTTCTGATGAACTAGAACTGAGGACCCGAGAATTTGCATTTCTGTCAAGTTCCCAGGTGATGCTGATGGTGCCAGCCTGGTTCTACACTTGGAGAACTATTAGACTATACCATTCTAGGGCCTCTTTATGCTCAAACAACTACCTAAAAGTCTTGTTCCGTGGCTTACACGTCTGCTGGCATACAGGTTCTTTTTGAACCATAATATATACCTTTGAGCCAATAATATGGAAACATAAAGAACAGTCTAGAACAGATTTATACCCTTACTCTCTCCCATCTTGTTCAAGATGTTAACATACAGGGGCGCCTAGGTGGCTCAGATGGTTAAGCGTCTGCCTTCGGCTCAGGTCATGATCTCAGGGTCCTGGGATCGAGTCCCGCATCGGGCTCCCTGCTCCTTGGGAGCCTGCTTCTCCCTCTGCCTCTCTCTCTCTCTCTCTCTGTCTCTCATGAATAAATAAATAAAATTAAAAAAAAAAAAAAAGAAAAGAAGGAATTGTTTATTTTTAGTAAGGGTAAACAGAAAAACATCTGATTGCTTTCTTAATGTTTAGACGATCATCAGTCATTCACCAAGTACCTGTGTAAAATAATTAGACCCATCACTGCCACCCAAAAACTTAATGGCTAAATAAATTACAACCAAGAAATATGGAGAAGATAGAGACCAGGGTTGTTAACCTTAACATGAAAATCTGATCAACGGCTTTTTAGACCATCTCTCCAGGAAAATGTACATACAGCTCTCAATTTCCTACAGTTTCAGCTGATATAGGACCCCAGTGGGCCCTGGGGAAGAGCTCATGCCGTAAATAGTTCAAATGGTGCACAATGAATACATGTTCCATTATAAGACAAGGGCAGTTACATGGGCATGGCAAGTCTCAAAAAAAAAAACAAAAAACAAAACTACAAAAGTCTCACACTTGAGCAGCAATTTGACTAAAATTCCTATACATTCTGAAAGTTCCTGTGTAAAGGGTCCCTCCTCCCATGAGAAATAAGCCTGTGACTGAGAAGAGCAATAATTCTTGCCCATTTCTGCTCCGGTGGGGACAGCGAGGATCCGAGGGGACCAAGAGGTCTAAGAAACTATGTGCTTGAGCAGAATCGCCTGATTTTTTTGTTCGGAAGCCAGGGCAGAGCACTGCCACTTCAACGAAAACAGCTCAAGAGACATCCAGCTGAGCTTTTAAGATGCAGTGCCCTCCACTCCAGTCAGCCTTGGGGGGTTACGACAGGGCCTTCCGACGTTAACAAGTGAAAGGCTCATGCTCGACTACTGTAACCGAGTTTTCTGTTCAGATAAATTTAAAATGTGTTCATTCTACTTCTTCCTTTGCCATCCGCTGCCCACAATCATTTTTCTCTTTGTTCTTGCAGACAGACAGCACCATCTGGCCTGGGGTCACAAGTACAGTTAAATGTGGAGGTCCTCTGCCAACAGCTGACAGCTAACATAATGAAATTAGAAAAGGTGACTCATTTATTTCCTGGGTTGGGGCGGGAGCCGTAAGTGCCTCTTGACGGCCAGAGAGCAGGGGTTACGCACGCAAACACCTTCGGGGCGTAGCAAGCAGCCTGTGTGACCAAAAACCCAGCCAGGGGATGTCACGGTAAATAGGAAAGAGTATTTTTTTTTTTTTATTTCCACCAGGAAATTGGTTTCAGTCTCATTCTCCTTGTGGGTGTGTCTTTGGCTTTTCCTCCTTAGTTAGAAAGATTTCTGTCCACCACAAGGGCCCGACAGCCAGTGACCGCTGACACAGGGCTCAGTGGAGGGACACAGCCGGCCCCACCCAGGCTGATGGTTGCCATACGTGAAATACTGTGTTCAGTCTCTGTTAGAACCCTGCCAGATGGATGTCACTCTTCTGACAGACGAAGAGTCCAAATTTCCAAGTAACTGGCTCAAGGAGACACGCGGAGAAAGTTGGCAGATCTGGAATTTGAACCAGGTCGGATTCCAAAGTTGTGTTTGGGGCTCCTCACAGTCCAACCTGAGGCCTTGCCAGGAAAGCCCACTGATGTACCTTTACCCTCTAGAAGTATCTAACAGTAGGGCAGTTCTCGAGCAAACCTGTCCTGAAGCCTCTGTCATTCTTCAAAGCCAGGAGGAGGGCGGACAGGAAGATGGGCACAGGAGAAAGGGCCCAGAGTTAAACCTAATTAACATTTCTTCACTTCTCCTCCCAGTATATGTCTATCTCTTCCATCTGGTGGTTTGTTTCTGCCCTAAACCTTAAGGAAAGGTTTCAAGTGCAGGGTTCAGTTCAAACTGTTACCACAAATGCCCAGCATGTGGTGGGTTCCCCTAACAGTGTAGTCATGATTACTCAGTAGGAACCATGAAATACAGGGGCGCCTGGGTGGCTCAGTCGTTAAGCGTCTGCCTTCGGCTCGGGTCATGATCCCAGGGTCCTGGGATCGAGCCCCGCATCGAGCTCCCTGCTCAGTGGGGAGCCTGCTTCTCCCTCTCCCACTCCCCCTGCTTGTGTTCCCTCTCTCGCTGTGCCTCTCTTTCTCTGTCAAATAAATAAATAAAATCTTTTTTAAAAAATGTGAACTACAAATGAGCCAAATGAGGTTGGTTTTGCTAGACTAAATGGTAGTTAGCATTCAGCTACTGAAGTATTGAGCGCGAAGGAGTTTCCAAAGTTCAGTTCTAAACCAAAGGATGACCTAGAATTCCTATTGAACCTGTGGACAAACTTGGAAACTTTTTTTTTTTATTTTTTTTTAAAAATTTTTTTTTTTTTTTTTGAGAGAGAGAATGAGAAAGAGAGCACATGAGAGGGGGGAGGGTCTGAGGGAGAAGCAGACTCCCCGCCGAGCAGGGAGCCCGATGCGGGACTCGATCCTGGGACTCCAGGATCATGACCTGAGCCGAAGGCAGTCGCTTAACCAACTGAGCCACCCAGGCGCCCGGAAACTTTTTTTTTTTTAACCCAAAATCATCCTAGAGAAGGTCGGGTGTAGCCACCCAAAGTGTTTTCTTTTCTAAAATGTGAGTTGCTGAGAATTGAAGAGAATTTCTTTATGTTTCATGACATGCTTACAGATGTTTGGTTTCTGGGCATCTGTGTGGCTCAGTCTGTTAAGGGTCTGCCTTTTTGCTCAGGTCATGATCTCAGGGTCCTGAGATCGAGCCCCGCATTGGGTTCCACCCTTAGTGGGGAGCCTGCTTGAGATTCTCTCGCTCCCTCTGCCCCTCCCCCAACTCATGCTTGTGCCCTCTCAAATAAAAATATATATATAATCTTTCTTTTCTTCCGTGGGGTTCCTCACTCCCATCACAGTGTTGCTTGTTGAGAATTCCTTGCTCAGAATTCTTGAAAGTTCACTTACCCAACAAACATCTACTGAGCACGTTTTTGATGCCCAACACTGTACTGTAGTCTCGAGATCCAAAGATACGTCACGGACCCTGGGCCTTGAAACTCAGTCTTCTGGGAAATGGGTAATATCTAATAGGAGTGTTAAACATTGATGGTTTGAATCAGACACCACATGACACACAGGCTCTGTAAGGATCGGTTTCCCATTATCTCTGCATTTAGGTCACACTTGATGTTGCCAAGGCTTTGTTCTTTTCCTTCCATCTGATTTCTCTTGGTCTTTCCTGACCCTTTCATCTTTGTGCCACTCTTTTCATTTTTAGCCCTCTTTTTTTTTTTTCATTTTAAAGTGGATTATCAACGGAGTTGGAATCCATTAAGCAGCATTTGCCTGATCTAAATTGAACCCAGGGGGTGGCTTTTTTTTTTTTTTTTTTTAAGATTTTATTTGACAGAGAGAGAGCAGGAACACAAGCAGGGGGAGTGGGAGAGGGAGAAGCAGGCTTCCCGCTGAGCAGGGAGCCCGATGCGGGGCTCAATCCCAGGACCCTGGGATCATGACCTGAGCGGAAGGCAGACGCTTAAGGACTGAGTCACCCAGGCGCCCCAGTGGCTTTTTATTCAAGGTAGAAGAGATTCATCTCGAACATTACACAGGTCATGGCAAACGGGCCCTTGATAGACTCCATTCTATTTAGTAACAGGAACTTCTCTTCTCATTATTTCCAGATACAAAACAACCTACAGAAGCTGCTTGAGAATGGTGACTGACAGACCGGATTGTTCAGGCCAACATGATACCTCGAGCTTCCCTTTGAAGAAGGTGTTCCCCTCGGCATTCTGGCGGAGCGCTCCCTGCTGGCCAGAGGAGCGGGCAGACCGGCTTCCCCAGCCATGTTTGCACTTGAAGGTCTCCAGCTCAGCAAGGGGTGGGGGCGGGATAATTCTGGTTCCTGTGCAATAAACATTGACCCTCTGTCTCTGAGGAAGTTCTCAGTGCTGCCGCCTGAACACAGACCCATCTCTGGAGGTCTCAGGACGGGCCTGGTGGACACTCTCTCGGATGATCGTGGTTCCACGGTTCTCCTGTGTCAGCAAACACACTCCACTCCGTGCCTTCTTAGTCCTTTCTGTGCTCCTTTTCTCTCCTTTACACCCCTCTGAACCAGCCTTCGAACTAAGGGATAGATCATGTGCCAAAAACCTGATACGGTCCTTTCAAGAATTAGCCCTGACTCTTCCAAAACAGACTTGCCTCAAACAAACACCAGCATTTTTTCTTTTCCGCTCTTCTGTTGTTCTGTTCTGCTTGAAATCACCCTGTGTATCTTCTCAATTCAGGATGGGCAGGAATACCACAAAGCAGATTAAAAATAATCCTGTTTATGTTTTGTTTTGTTCCTGTAACTAATACTTAATTGAACTGATCATCACCCACCCCAGATCAAGAATCTATGACCACATGTGACTGAAGTACTAAATTCAACTTACTCTGAAACCAAAACTAATCTTTAAACCAAAAAGTACAATATGATTTGATACTGGATGAAAAACACTGAATTTTTAAGTTTATAGATGGACTATGTTATAGTTTTGAAACAGGATGCCTATATGGAATGCTGAAACCCCTCTCGGCATGACAAATGCATGCTTCTCTCTTTTGCTGACTAAAAGAAGTAACTGGTGGTTTCCTAACTTCTATTTACGATATGGGATGGCTGGTTTTTATTAATAATTATTTAGGTACCATAAGATCTGTAATATAAATGATATTCTGTTTCTATTGGCAATGCATTTTATAATCATTTCTATGAAATGTATTTTGTTTAATCAGATAAGCTAATAAATGAATTGGTTACATCTTTTGTTATTTGTTAGCCTGCTGGACAAGAACTGTGCCTGGTGCACCCCCCTGGCTTTTAATAAATCCTCATTGGTTAAAATACCCTGCTAACACTGTGTTTTGTCAGTTTGTAAACTCTTTTAACTAAGACAACATGGCCTTTTTAACTGCTTCTCACCTCCTCTCTACTACTTCCAACTCACCCATACTTGTCTCCTCCCAAGTATCCATTTCAAAACTCAAAAATGATCTAAATTCTGGGGTGGCATTGATACAGGGGAAAGAAAATGAACTTTGAAATCAGAAAAATAATGCTTTATTCCTGGGTCCACATTTTATGAGTTATGTCACCTGAAGATTTTTGGCCATTTTCCCCCATTTTATTTATGTGACTAAAAGTACCAACAAAAAATGTCATTGGGAGGATCAAACGTGATGATGTCTCTAGAGCACATCAGGGTCACGCAAGTAGTACACTCTCATAACAAGGGCCATATTCGTTATTTTTAGAAATGTTGTCTGACATTCCAGTTCCATAAAAGTTCTGTGTCAGTATAGTCCAAACCCATTAGGGATTCAAGAATGGGTAAGCCACCCATACAGAGAAATTTTACAACATATGAAAAGCTTTAAAAGGCTCAAATTTCACAGCAAAGGAAACAAAACTAAAAGGCAACCTTCAGTATAGGAGAAGATATTTGCAAATGACACATCCGATAAAGAGTTAGTATCTAAAAAATATAAAGAACTTATACCAAAGTTCTTATAAAGAACTTTGTCCCAAAAACAAATAATCCAATTAAATGGGCAGAAGACATGAACAGAAGTGTCTCCAAAGAAGACATGCAGATGGCCAACACACATGAAAAGATGCTCAGCATCACTGACCATCAGGGAAATGCAAATCAAAACTACAATGAGCTGTTACCTCACACCTGTCAGAATGGCTAAAATCAAAAACACAAGAAACAACAAATGTTGACGAGGATGTGAAGGAAAAAGAACCCTCGCGCATTGTTGGTGGGAATGCAAACTGATGCAGCCATTCTGGAAGACAGTATGGAGGTTCCTCAGAAAGTTAAAAATAGAACTACCCTATGATTCAGGAATCGCACTACTGCATATTTACCCAAAGGATACAAAAACACTAATTCAAAGGGATATATGCACCTGTTTGTAGCAGCATTATTTACAATAGCCAAATTATGGCAGTAGCCCAAGTGTCCACTGTAAGATGAAGAAGTGATATATAGGCACATAGTGATATATATGAGATTATATATATATATAATTGTGTGTATACATAACAATGGAATATTATTCAGTCATAAAGAAGAATGAAACCTTGCCATTTGCGATGACATGGATGGAGCTAGAGGGTATTATGCTAAGCAAAATAAGTCAGAGAAAGACAAAACTGGATGATTTCGCTCATATATGGAATTTAAGAAATAAAAGAACAAAGGGGAAAAAAACAGAGACAGACCAAGAAAAAGACTTAACTCTAGAGAACAAACTGATGGTTACCAGTGGGAGGGGGGTGGGTGACATAGGAGACAAGGATTAAAGAGTACACTTACAAAAAAATAAAATGTTTGAATTTCAGGAATTAGTAATCTGCTCTCTAGAAATTTATCCTGAAGCAATAAGCAGAAATCTAGTCTAAGATTTATATGCAAGGATATTCTTTGAAGAATTATGACAGCAAAATATTAGAGATTCTAAATATTCAATAACAACAATTAAATAATACAACTATTTAGAACTGTATTGTCAAAGAAGGGCATTAAAAATACCATTAAGGGGCGCCTGGGTGGCTCAGTTGGTTAAGCGACTGCTTTCGGCTTGGGTCATGATCCTGGAGTCCCTGGATCGAGTCCCGCATCGGGCTCCCTGCTCGGCAGGGAGCCTGCTTCTCCCTCTGACCCTCCCCCCTCTCATGTGCTCTCTCTCTCTCATTCTCTCTGTCTCAAATAAATAAATAAAATCTTTTAAAAAATAAATTAATTAATTAAATTAAAAAAAAATAAAAATACCATTAAAAGGGCGCCTGGGTGGCTCAGTCGTTAAGCGTCTGCCTTTGGCTCAGGTCATGATCCCGGGGTCCTGGGATCGAGCCCCGCGTTGGGCTCCTTGCTCAGCAGGGAGCCTGTTTCTCCCTCTCCTACTCCCCCTGCTTGTGTTCCTGCTCTCGCTGTCTCTCTGTCAAATGAATAAATAAAAATCTTTAAAAAAAAATACCATTAAAAAGGGAGGCACAAAACTATATGAAATGGGGCGCCTGGGTGGCTCAGTCGTTAAGCGTCTGCCTTCGGCTCAGGTCATGATCCCAGGGTCCTGGGATCGAGTCCCACATCGGGCTCCCTGCTCGGCAAGAAGCCTGCTTCTCCCTCTCCCATTCCCCCTGCTTGTGTTACTGCTCTCGCTATCTCTCTCTCTGTCAAATAAATAAATAAAATATTTAAAAAAAAAAAAACTATATGAAATGATCCCAATTTTGTGAAGAAATTCCTACATATATGTGTATATACACCTATATATACACATGGAAGCACATACACACACATTGACCTTTTCTATATTCTCTAAATTTGGTAGAATGAGCAGTTACTACCTTTTTTTAATCAGAGAAGTTGATTAAAAACATTAAGTGACTCTCAGCAGGGAATGAGGTCTTACAATTGTGCCCACCCTGCCCAATAACACTGACACTAGTTCTGTACCAGGAGCGACCTCATCAGTGGTTTTTCCAACATCCACTACAGTGTTTTCCAAAGAGAGAGAACACACATCATCATTTCTAAATTTAGTGACTATTTTTGCTCTGGGTGTGCTGTTACTTGGTTTGGTTTTGTTTCGTTTTGTTTTGTTTTTGTTTTGTTTTGTTTCTCGTTAGTAGTTCCTAAGTCTAAATCTGGTACAGACGAATCTGAATGATGATGTCTGGTCATATGTCCGCATATTAACTCCAAAGAAGCATGGGAAAGCAAGCGCCTGGAATTTTTCAGCCTCTACCACCTAGATTAAAAAAGCAGGGAATTCTAAAGTAGAAAAGAGTTTCAGATGTTGAGTGGTCAAAATAACAGCAAATGTCCACCATATGCCTTGCCCTTTAAAAACTTTAGCATTACCAGGGCACCTGGGTGGCTCAGTTGGTTAAGCGACTGCCTTTGGCTCAGGTCATGATCCCGGAGTCCCCGGATCGAGTCCCGCATCAGGCTCCCTGCTCGGCAGGGAGTCTGCTTCTCCCTCTGACCCTCCCCCCTCTCATGTGCTTTCTCTCTCTCTCTCTCAAATAAATAAATAAAATCTTTAAAAAAAAATTAAAAAAGTAAAAACTTTAGCATTACCTTTCTAGAATCAGGAAAAAAAAAAATCTTGAGAAGAGATTAACTGGTTGAAATTCTATTTCTGTGCATCCTAACATTTTCATCTATGATGAAATATATACTATTTGGATGAATGGAAATCATCAGTCTCACATAAACTGAAAATGCTATTATTATTGACCTCTCAAGCTTTGTGAATATTTAAGATACTTTCCTACATAGACTCTACAACACTCCAAGGCATTTCCCAGGTATTCATTTATGCAATCCTTTGAAACCATCCCAGACACATTTTTCTTTACGATTTTATTTTTACATAATCTCTACACCCATGGTGGACCCCAAGAGTCTCATGCTCCTCCAACTAAGCCAGCCAGGCACATCTTTTTTTGTCTTCCACAACTCATCCTAATTCATAAATTCATGGCATCAGATTGAAAATTTTCCAACTTAAATGTGAATTTTCTCTTCTTAGGTGGTTTCGTTTTATGTATCCTAATAGTGAAATTCAGGTGATGCTCTCCTTGTTTATCTGTTTGTTTCTGGTGATCTAAAGGTCATGGACACTAACAGACCAGGTAAGTTTTGCTCTCAAGCATTTTTTTTTCAAGATTTTATTTTTAAGTAAAAATACACCCAACATGGGGCTGGAACTCACAACCCTAAGATAAGGAGTCATATGCTCCACCCACTGAGCCAGCCAGGCACCCCTCAAGCATTTTTTTAAGTCAAAATTCTACACACTGGTAATAGTTATGCTGTCATTTGGGATCCATAAGCTGATCTTCTCACAAAGAAGCCCAGTGGTATAATATTCTTTTTATGTGCTTCTTTTAAGCCTATCCCTACCAATAATGATAATTTTACCAGTTCTTGTTTAAACCAAAAAATTAGAGACATTAAATGAAGCATCTTTGACCACTGAGTTTCTATCATTCTTTGTTTTTTAGAAATGTTAAGCCTTACCAGAGCAATCTACAGGTTCAATGCAATCCCCATCAAAATTCCAATGCCATTTTTCACAGAAATAAAACAGTCCTAATATTTGCATGAAATCACACACACACACACAAAACACAACCAAACAGCCAAACAAAGCATCCTGAGAAAGAACAAAGATGGAAGCATCATGCTCCCTGATTTCAAACTATATTATGAAACTATAGTAATCAACACAGTATGCTATTAGAATAAAAACAGACATATAGATGAATGGAAAAGAATAGAGAGCTCAAAAATAAATCCATGCATATATGGTCAACTAATTTATGACAAAGGAGCCAAAAATTTATCATGAAGAAAGCATAGTGTTTTCAATAAATGGTGTTGGAAAAACGGGACAGCCCCATGCAAAAGAATGGAAATGGACCTCTATCTTACACTGTACACAAAAATCAACTCAAAATAGATTAAAGACTTGAATGTAGGAACTGAAACCTAAAATTTCCAGAAGAAAACACAGGCGGTGTGCTCCTTGACATTAGTCTTGGCGATGCTTTTTAGGATCTGACATCAAAAACAAATACCATAAAAGAACAAACAAGTGAGACTCCATCAAACTAAAAAGCTTCTACACAGCAAAGGAAACCATCAACAAAATGAAAAGGCAACCTACTGAATAAGAGAAAATATTTGCTAATCATATATCTGAGAAGGGATTAATAGTCAAAATCTATAAACTCACACAACTGAATAGCAAAACAATGTGATTAATAAATGAACCGAATAACTGAACAGACATTTTTCCAAAGACATACAGATGACCAACAGGGTATGTGAAAAGATTCTCAATATCACTCATCATCTGGTAAATGCAAATCAATATCACAATGAGCTACCACCTCTACCTGTTAGAATGGCTATTATCAAAATGACAAGAGATAGTAAATGCTGGCTAGGACATGGAGAAGAGTGAGCCCTCCTACACTGGTGGTGACAATGTAAATTGGTGCAACCACTATAGAAAACCCATGAAGGTTCCTCAACAAATTAAAAAGAGAGCTACCATAGGATCCAGTAACTCCATTGCTGTATATTTATCCAAGAAAACCCAAAAACACTAACTCAAAAATATATATGCACTCCCATGTTAATGGGACATTGCAGCATTATTTACAATAGCCAAGATACGTAAACAACCTAAGTGTATATTGATGAATGGATAAAGAAAGTGTAGTGTATATATTACAATGAAATATTACTATATGACATTAAATATCTATTATTTCACTAAATATGTGTATTATTCAATAAAAAAAAGGAAATCTTGGGAGTTCCAATCCAAGAAGGCAGTGTAAGAACACCCTGAACTCGCCTTCACCATGGACACACCAAATCGACACCTATTTATAGATCAATTTCTCCTAAAGAACTAACTGCTGACTGAACAGCTTCCACACACCAAAAGATGGAGAAACCACATAGAGAATGGTGACAGATGGGGACATAATTACAAAGGGAAGTCACCCTTGATGATGCAAACTGCAGTGGGGAGGGATAGTGCTGAGGGACCCTGAGCAGATTCATCTGCCTTAGGGGACAGAAAAAAAAAAAAAAAAAAAAAAAAACCCAGTTTTTAAAAGTAAAATAAAAAAACCAGCCCTAAAGCCCTACCAAACAGCAGGGGAGCTGTTGGAACTCTCCGTGGGTCGAAAGGGCTGGTGAGCACCACAGTTCATGTTTCCTCTCTACCCTGATGGCATGGACAGGAGCAGAGTGTGGGCACCCTAATCGGCCTGCTGCCTCACCGAGCCCCTGGCTCCTAATGCACACCAGCCTCAGCATGGTCCACAACAGGACTTCCCTGGTCAGGGCTCACTATAGCTCCAGCCTTTCACCAAGGTGGCACACATGCAAAGCACCCCAGAAGACTCCAGGCCCACACTACTTTGGCTCCAAACAACTTGCAGGGGGCATGGAGCACCCCAAAATATCCTGGCTTTTACCCAGTTCAACTTCGGCTGGCCTCACAGGATGCCCTCAGCACAGAGCCTGGAACTAACTCAGCCCATACACACTTCAGCTTCAGCCGTCCTGCCAAGGTTCCCACTAAACAGAGAGCCTCAGGACCCCAAAGTATGCACCCACTTCAGCTTACGCTCTCCTGCAGAGGTGCCCTCTGCGCAGAGAGCCCTGGGACTTCCCCACCCATGCGCATGTCAGCTCTAGCCATCCCACCAGGGCAGCCCGAGTACAAAGTGTCCCAGGACTCCCAGTCCATACCAGTCACAGCTCTAGCCAGCCAACCACAGTTAGTGGGCACACAGTCTCCACAAGGGATGACCACACACAAGGTCATTCCTTCAAGTTTCGGAGAAGTAGCTGTTCCACCTAATTCATAGATACAAAGAAATGCAAACAAAATGAGGAGAGAGAGGAATGTGCTCCAAATGAAAGAACAAGGCAAAACCTCAGAAAAAGAACTAATTGAAACAGAGATAACCAATCCATGTGATAAAGAGCTCAAAGTAATGGTTATAAAGATCCTCCCCAGAGGAGAGAGAAGAGTGGATGAACTCAGTGAGAACTGCAACAAACAGAAAATACAACAAAGAACCAGTCAGACTGAAGAATACAACAACTGAAATGAAAAATACGCTAGAGGGAATCAACAGTAGATTAAAGGATACAGTAGATTAAAGGATACAGAAGAAAAGGTCAGCAAATGGAAGACAGCCAAAGGAAAAAAGAATTTTTTTAAATGAGGACAGGTTATGGGATATCTTGGATAACATCCATATCTTGGATATCTGGGAACAAAGATTTGTATTACAGAGATCCCACAAGGAGAAGACAGAGAAAAGTGGGGCAGAAAACTTGCTTGAAAAAATAATGGCTAAAAACTTCCCTAACCAGGGAAAGTAAACAGACATCCAGGTTCAGGAGGCACAAGGAGTGCCAAACAAGTTGAACTCAAGGACATCCACACCACAACATACAATAATTAAAATGTCAAAGAAGGGCTCCTGGGTGACTCGGTCAGTTAAGCATCCAACTCTTGATTTCAACTTAGGTAATGATCTCAGGGTCATGGGATCAAGCCCTGCATCCGGCTCCACGCTCACATGGAATCTGCCTGAGACTCTCTCTCTCCCTCTCTTCCTTTGCCCCTCCTCCCACTCGCTCTCTAAAATAAATAAATAAATATTCAAATACAATAAAATGTCAAAAATTGAAGATAAAACAAGAATTATAAAAGCAGCAAGAGAGAAGCAACTATTTATGTACAAGGGAAACCCCAAAAGGCTATCAGCTGATGTTGCAAAAGAAACTTGGGGGATCAGAAGAGAGTGGCATGATATATTCAAAGTGCTGAAAGGAAGAAACTTACAACCAAAAATACTCTACCTGGCAAGATTATCATTCACAATGGAAGGAGAGATACAGTTTCCCAGAAAAGAGAAGTTAAAGGAGCTCATCACCACTAAACTGGCCTTATAGGAAATGTTAAAGGAACTTGTTTAAGTGGAAAAGAAGGAAATTATGAAAGGAAAAAAATTCATGAGTAAAAGCAAACACACAGTAAAAGTAATAGACCAATCACTTATAAAGCTAGTATGACTGTTAAAAGACAAAAGTAGTAAAATCAAATATATCTAAAAAAATTACTTAAGGGATTCACAAAATAAAAGATGTAAAATATGAGGGGGGAATATAAATGAAGTTCTTTTAGAACATGTCTGGGGGCACCTCGGTGGCTCAGTCAGTTGTGTCCAACTCTTGATTTCGGCTCAGGTCATGATCTCAGGTCGTGAGATTGAGCCCCTCATTTAGATTGACCTCCACGTGAGTGGAGCCTGCTTAAGACTGTCTCTCTCCCCCTCCCTCTGCCCCTCCCCACTCATGCACCTCTCTCTCTCACAAAAAAAAAGTGTCGGAATTTAAGTGACCATCAACTTAATATAGACTGCTATATACTTGACATGTTATATATGAACTTCATGGTAACCAAAAACCAATAATACACACACACACACAAAAGAAAGAAAAAGAAAGCCAAGCATAACAAAACAGAAAGTTGATCACAAGGAAAGAGAGCAAGAGAAGAAAGGAATAGAGAAGAACTATAAAAGCAACCAGAAAACAATTAACAATAAAATGGCTATAATACCTATCAATGATTACTTTAAATGTAAATGGTCTAAATGCTCTAATCAAAAGAAATGAAATGGACAAAAACCAAGACCCATCTATATGCTGCCTACAAGAAATTCACTTCAGACCTAAAGACACATACAGACTGAAAGTGAAGGGATGGAAGAAAATATTCCATACAAATGGAAGAAAAAAAAAAAGGACAGCAATACTTATATCAGATGAGACAGATTTTAAAACAAATGCTATAATAAGAGAAAGAAGGGCAATGCATAATGATAAAGGGATCATTCTAACAAGAGGATATAACAATTATAAATATCTATACACCCACCATTGGAGCACCTAAATACATAAAGCAAATAATAACAGACATAAAGGGAGACATTGACAGTAATACAATAATAGTAGGGGACTTTAACATCCTGCTTACATCAATGGATACATCATCCAGGCAGAAAATCAATAAGGAAACAGTGTCTCTGAACAACACATTAGACCAAATAAACTTAACAGATATATACAGAACATTCCTTCCCAACCCAACAGAATATACATTCTTTTCAAGTGTATATGGAACTTTCTCCAGGACAGATCACATGTTAGGCCACAAAACAAGTCTCAATAAATTTAATGAGACTGAAATCATATCAAGCATTATTTGACCACAACATTATGAAACCAGAAATCAATTACAAGAAAAATTGGAAACTGGAAAAAGACCCACAAAACCCATTTAACAGCATGTTAAATGACTAATGGATCAATAAAGAAATTAAAGAGGAAATAAAATATATGGACAGAAATGAAAACACAATGGTCCAAAATCTTTTTTTTTTTTTTAAAGATTTTATTTATTTATTTGAGAGAGAGAGAGAATGAGAGACAGAGAGCACGAGAGGGAAGAGGGCAGAGGGAGAAGCAGACCCCCCGCTGAGCAGGGAGCCCGATGCGGGACTCGATCCCGGGACTCCAGGATCATGACCTGAGCCGAAGGCAGTCGCTTAACCAACTGAGCCACCCAGGCGCCCTATGGTCCAAAATCTTGGGGGCACAGCTAAAACAGTTCTTTTTGCGGGGGGGATTTTTTTATTTATTTGACAGAGAGCACAAGTAGGGGGAGCGGCAGGCAGAGGGAGGGAGAAGCAGGCTTCCCCATGGAGCAGAGAGCCCGATGCGGGGCTCTATCCCAAGACCCTGAGATCATGACCTGAGCTGAAGGCAGGTGCCTAACCAACTGAGCCACCCAGGCCACCCAGGCGCCCCTAAAGCAGTTTTAAGAAGAAAACTTATAGCAATAGAGGCCTTTCTCAAGAAACAAAAAAAGTCTCAACCAATTTAACCTCACATGTAAAGGAATTAGAAAAGGAAGAACAAAAAAAGCACAAAGTTAGTAGAAGAAAGGAAATAACAGAGTAGAGCAGAAATAAATAACATAGAGACTAAAAAAGCAATGGAAAAAAATCAATGAAACCAAGAGCTAGTTCTTGGAAAAGATAAAATTTATAAACCTTTAGCTAGACTACCAAGAAAAAAGGAGAGGGGACTCAAATAAATAAAATCAGGCAAAAGAGAAGTAACAACCAAACCAAAGAAATACAAAAGATTATGGGTGTACTATGAAAAATTATATGCCAACAAATTGGACAATCTAGAAGAGACGGATAAATTCCTAGAAACATACCATCTTTTAAAATTGAATCTGGAAGAAATAGAAAATCTGAACAGACCAATTTCTAGTAATGAAATTGAATCAGTAATAAAAAAACTCCCAAAAAACAAAAGTCCAAGACCAGATGGATTCACAGGTGAATTCTACCAAACATTTAAAGAAGAGTTAACAGCATTCTCAAGCTGTTCCAAAATGCAGATGAGGAAGGAAAGCTTCCAAATACATTATAAGAAGCCAGCATTATCTTCATACCAAAACCACACAAAGACACTACAAAAACAGTAAACCATAGCCAAAATTCCTGATGAATATAGATGCAAAAATCTTCAACAATATATTAGCAAACTGCATAAAATAATACATTAGAAGTATCATTCACACAATCAAGTGGGATTTATTCTGGTGATGTAAGGATAGTTCACTACCTGTAAATCAATCAATAAGATATGCCACATTAACAAAATGAAGGATAGAAATCATAAGATCATCTCAATAAATGCAGAAAAAGCATTTGACAAAAATCTGACATCATTCATGATAAAAAAAAAACCCTCTCAAAAAATTGGGCTTTGAGGAAATATACCTCAACCATATATGAAAAACCCACAGCTAACATCATACTCAGTGATGAAAAACTGAGAGCTTTTCCCCTAAAGTCAGGAATAAGACAAGGATGTCCACTTCACCACTTCTATTCAACACAGCACTGGAAGACCAAGCCACAGCAATCAGACAAGATAAAGAAATAAAAGGCATCCAAATTGGTAAGGAAAAAGTAAAAGTGTCATTATTTTTAGGTGACATGATAATATACATAGAAAACCCTAAAAACTCCACCAAAAAACTGCTAAAAGTAAATTTAGTAAAGTTGCAGAATACAAAATCAATATACAGAAATCTGTTGTATTTCTATACACTAATAATGAAGCAGCAGAAAGAAAAATTAAGGAAATAATTACATTTAAAATTACACCAACAAGAATAAAATACCTGGGAATAAACTTAAACACACAGGTGAAAGTCTTGTACTCTAAAAATTATAAAACACTGATGAAAGAAATTAAAGACAACATAAACAAATGGAAAGATATCCCACGCTCATGGATTGAAAGAATTAATTCTGTTAAAATATCAACACTACCAAAAGCTATGTACATATTCAAGGCAATCCCTATCAAAATACCAACAGCATTTTTCTCAGGACTAAAACAACCCTAAAATTTGTACAGAACCACAAAAGAACCCATATATAACCAAATCAATCTTGAGAAAGAACA
This sequence comes from Neomonachus schauinslandi, assembly GCF_002201575.2. NCBI lineage: Eukaryota > Metazoa > Chordata > Mammalia > Carnivora > Phocidae > Neomonachus > Neomonachus schauinslandi. The sequence continues at coordinate 18,934,460 of NC_058409.1, forward strand.
ACAAAACTGGAGGTATCACAATTCCAAACTTTAAGATTATTATAATATTATAATACTGTAATTATCAAAACAGTATGGCCCAGGAACAAAAACAGACTCATAGAGCAATGGAACAGAATAGAGAGCCCACAAATAAACATACACTCTATGATTAAGGTGGCCAGAATGTACAATGGGGAAAAGATGGTCTCTTCAATAAATGGTGCTGGGAGAACCAGATGGCTACATGTGAAAGAATAAAACTAGACCACTTTCTAACACCATACACAAAAACAAACTCAAAATGGATTAAAGACCTAGATGTGAAACTTGAAACCATAAAATTCCTAGGAGAAAATAATAGTCAATAATCTCTTCGGCACTGATCTTAGCAACATGTTTCTAGATAATGGTTCCTCAGGCAAGAAAAGCAAAAGCAAAAACAAACTATTGGGACTACATCAACATGAAAAGCATTTGCACAGTGAAGGAAACCAACAACAAAATAAAAAGGCAACCTATGGAAGCTATTTCCAAATGACATACTGGATAAAGGGTTGATATCCAAAATATATAAAGAACTTACACAACTCAACACCAAAAACTCCCACATAATCTGATTTAAAATGAGCAAGGACATGAACGGACATTTTTCTTTTTTTCTTTTTTAAAGATTTTATTTATTCATTTATTTGAGAGAGTGAGAGAGAGAGAGAGAGCATATGAGAGGGAGGAGGGTCAGAGGGAGAAGCAGACTCCCCGCCGAGCAGGGAGCCCGATGCGGGACTCGATCCCGGGACTCCGGGATCATGACCTGAGCCGAAGGCTGTCGCTTAACGAACTGAGCCACCCAGGCACCCCTGAACGGACATTTTTCTAAAGAAGACATACAAACAGCCAATGGACACATGAGAAGATGTCTCATCATCATTAATCATCAGGGAATTACCAATCAAAACCACAATGAGGTATCACTTGACACCTGTCAGAATGCCTACTATCAAAACCACAAGAGGGGCACCTGGGTGGCTCAGTCGGTTAAGCGGCTGCCTTCGGCTCAGGTCATGATCCTGGAGTCCCGGGATCGAGTCCCGCATCGGGCTCCCTGCTCAGCAGGGAGTCTGCTTCGTCCTCTGACCCTCCCCTCTCTCATGCTCTCTGTCTCATTCTCTCTCTCAAATAAATAAATAAAATCTATAAAAAAAAAAAAAAACCCCACAAGAGACAACAAGTGTTGGCGAGGATGTGGACAAAAGGGAACCCTCATGCACTGTTGCTGCGAATATAAATTGGAGCAGCCCCTGTGGAATAGTATGGAGGTTCCTAAAAAAAAAAAAGTAAAAACAGACATAGCATACATTCCAGCAATTCCACTACTGAGTTTTACCCAAAGAGCACTAAAACACTAATTTGACTGGATACGTGCACCCCTAGGTTTACTGCAGCATTATTGACAATAGCCAAGACAGGGAGGCCACCCAAGTCATCACTGACAGATGAACAGATAAAGAACATGGATGGACCTAGATGGCATTATGCTAAGTGAAGTACATCAGAGAAAGACAAATACTATGATTTTACTTATATGGGGAATCTAAAAAACAAAACAAATCAACAAAAGAAGCAGAAAGAAGCCCACCAGGCAAACTGGTGGTTGCCAAAGAGGAGAGGTGTGGGGAGATGAGCAAAAAAGGGTGAAGGGCAGTGAGAAGTACGGACTTCTAGTTATGGAATGAGTAAATCACAGGAGGAGAGGTATGAGCACAGGGAATGAAGTCACTGGTATCGCAGTGTCATTGTATGGGGACAGAGGGCAGCTGCACCTGTGGTGAGCAAAGCCTAATTTAGTGTCTGCTTTTCATCTCCTAAATAGCGGTTACAGGTCTAATTCTACCTTCTACGGAAGTGTATTTCTTCAAAGAACATTTTTTTTTTCCCCTCCAAGAACATTTTTAAAAAGCAACAAAGAGATGTTTGATGTTAAAATGTTTAGTGAAAAAAATGGGGGTGTGAAATCACATGACAACATCCAGGTAAAAATACTCAGCCATGTGGACAGATCCTTGGAAGTGAATACCAAGAAAATACTCACTAATTCTTATAGTTTCTCGGGCGCCTGGGTGGCTCAGTTGGTTGGGTGACTGCCTTCGGCTCAGGTCATGATCCTGGAGTCCCGGGATCGAGTC
>NC_058409.1:18936634-19083995 GCF_002201575.2 Neomonachus schauinslandi
GACTGCCTTCGGCTCAGGTCATGATCCTGGAGTCCCGGGATCGAGTCCCGCATCGGGCTCCCCACTCAGACAAAACCACTATCTCAATGGGTCTTGGTGAACCACGTAGCCCATTCTCCTTCAGTCTTTAAAAATTTCTCATATATTCCTCCAGAAAGTCACTTTCACTGTTCTTTCTGAAACTGATGGACTATAAAAAGCCTTCTGAGACACAAAAGTGACAGAGAATGTCACACAGGGAAGCACGTCTATCCCTCTGTCTAGCCGCCACTGCACTGATTTGGGGACACGTCAGTAAGCTCCTTTCTGTCTCTAGAAAGCTACAATTATGCATTTTCCTTATTCTGTTTCTAACTGTCCTTAAGCTACATGTGCATAAATAAATTCAATCCTGTATTTTTTTCATTTTCCCTCCCCATACGATAATGGAATAGACCAGACAATAACATCTAGACCTAAGCAATGTAGGCTCTTGCCCTCCCCCACTCTTATGCCCTGGTCAGGCAGTGATCTGATTACCCCTTTGCAATTTTTCCACTTCAAGATTATGAGTGTGGACTCTATTCCTTGTTATCTGCACATACATGGACCACAGAAGAAAGAAACAAAATTCTTCCCCAGGACCTAGAGCTGAGCTATCCCAGCGCGAGCTACCCTAGTGAGAAGGCATTCCAAAGCAGTGGAAACAGGAGAGAAACAGCTTTGTTAGCTGCCAAAAGGAATGTGTGTGCAGTTTTATCTAACCAGAATCACTGGCAAATCACTCTAATTTGTTTTATTTCTAATTTTTAATACCTCTATTGAGGTATAATTTATATCCAGTATACTATGCATGTCTAAAGTGTAGAATTTAAGTTTTAACCTAAGTACATGCTTGCAAAACTGTCACCACAATCAAGATAATAAACATACCCATCACCCCCAAATTCCTTTGCAACCGCTCTGTTGTGCCCCCTCTACAATGCCCACCCCCAAGCAACCATCGATATGCGTTCCGTCTCCATATATTTGTTTGTGTTTTCTAGAATTTTATATAAATGAACCATACTGGTATGTACTCTTTTGTCTCTTCCTTCATTCAGACTATTTTAACATTCACCAACTTTTTGCATGTTGCAATAATTGATTTTTTTATTGCTGAATAATTTGTGTGTGTGTGTATGTATGCACCACATATCGTTTATCAGCCTGAGGATGGCTATTTGGGATGTTTCTAGTTTTTGTTTATTACAAACAAAATGGCTATGAATATTCCTGTACAAGCCTCCGCATGGACATCCACTTTATTTCTCTTGGCTAAGCACCTGGCAGTGGAATGGCTGGGCCATATAGAAGGTATATGCTTAACTTGTTAGGAAACTGCCAAACTTGTTCCGAAGTGAACAATTTGATATTCCCACCAGCAGTGTATGAAAGGGCCAGTGTATGAAAGGGCCAGTGTATGAAAGATCCTCTGCATCCTCACCAACACGTGATATGACCTGTCTTTGCAACTGTAGACTTTCTAGTATCAGTGTACTGTGGTACCTCGTTGCAGCTCTGATTCGCATTTCCCTAATGACTACAGATGCTGTACGTCTTTTCATGTGTTACTTGAAACCATCTGTGTATCTTCTTTGGTGAAGTCTGTTCAAATCTTTTGTCCATTTCTATAGGACCGTTTTCTTATTATTGAGCTTTGACGTTTCATTATGTATTTTTGATTCAGGTCCTTTATGAGATACGTGATTTGCAACTATTTTCTTCCAGACTGTGGTTTCTCTTTTCCTTCTCTTTTTAAAAATATTTTATTTATTTATTTGAGAGAGAGAGAGAGCGTGCACAAGCAGAGGGAGCAGGCAGGCAGAGGGAGAGGGAGAAGCGACACCCCGCTGAGCAGGAAGCCCACCTTGGGGCTTGATCCTGGGACTCTGGGATCATGACCCAAGCCAAAGGCAGACACCCAACCGACTGAGCCACCCAGGCGCCCCTACCTTTTCCTTCTCTTAATGTCTTTTTTTTTATTATGTTACGTTAATCCCCATATATTACATCATTGGTTTTAGATGAAGTGTTCCATGATTCATTGTTTGTGCACAACACCCAGTGCTCCATGCAGAACGTGCCCTCCTCAATACCCACCACCGGGCTAACCCATGCCCCCACCCCCCTCCCCCCTAGAACCCTCAGTTTGTTTTTCAGAGTCCATCGTCTCTCATGGTTCGTCTACCCCTCCGATTCTTAATGTCTTTTAAAGAGAGATTCTCTTCCCGCCAGGGCTCTGCTCTGTGAACTCTAGCCACCTGGGCTGACTCCCAGAACCATTTCGGCAGCTCCTTTCTGGCCAGGTTCTCCTCCTGCCACCACAGCCTGACAACTGTCTCCAAGCAGTCAGCCGGAGCAATCGAGCAATCGTAGGGCTCACTGAGCTCCCTTGTCTCCCTCCTCTCAGGCATGGCTGTCCTTCATCACCTGACTTCCAGAGTCTTCAAAACCATTGTTCTTATAATTTGTCAGGATTATTTGGTTGTTTCAAGTGTTAAAATAAAAAACAAATGGAGACCAGCCCTGAGTCAACAAAACCAGTTTAGTCATACAGACAAAGCTTAACTGAACTTATTTTGCAAGACTAACTTCACCTGGATCACTTCTTGTTTATACCTCTGAAAAATCAGAGGCAAAACTTGACCTGTTTCCCAAGGTTGATAAGAGGTAAAGCACTGACCAATTCCGTATCACTTAAGAAAATTCTAATATTATAACCGTTCACGGTGAAGAATAAACAGTCACTGCCTTTTCACTATATAACTTTATATACTTTATAACAATACACACCTGAGCCCCATTCCACGTTTGGTACGAGTGCTCCAGGTTTCTGAACTGTCTTTATGGTGTATGCACAATACATTTGTGCTTGTGATACAGTGGTTTTACTTCGGCCACTGCTCAACTTTTGACACTGCTGAGCAGTCAGATCTCGTCCCTGTTAACTCCATCTTGGAAAGAAATGGAAGCCCCACACCAGAGAACATGCTATGCCGAGGACTATGAAGTGGGTTGAAAGAATTGTCAACTTCGTAACAGAAAAGGGAAAAAGAACGCTAAGACAGCACACAGGTAGCAAACCTAGGCTTTGGGGAACAAGAGGCAAGTGGCTGAGACTATCATAAAGCTTGGATGCTCAGGAGGGGCTCCAGAGAGCTGAAAGTCAACCGTCTTAGGGGCACACAGGTGGCGCTCGTGTCTCAGAGGGGCACAGTGAGGCTGGTTCTGCGAATGCGGGGTAAGTTCCAAGCGGATTCAGCGGCTGCTGCAGAAATCAACTGCCACCGTCCGGGTGAAGAAATGAGAATGAGGTGACACTCACCGGCACAGAAAAGTCCAGAAGGTCTCACGAGCAAACAGGAGCGGTCCCTTCTTCAGGCCTCGGGGCTCTCGCTAGCGCCCCCTATTAGCTGAGTCTAACTCGGAGCGGCTGGAGACCCAGAAACATGGTTTCTAGAAGTTTCGACACTAGCACCACAAAGCGGAGTCTAGAAGGGCGGGCTTCGAGCTGAAGGCTGACAGCTTCATGACTGGCTCCTAGCCACCCCTCTGGCTCCTCAGGAGCCACGCACGCTCTTCTATACCTATGTGAGCTCCCGCACAAGAAACCGAACTGCAGGTTCCCGGCCGACAAGACGCAACTGTACTTCGCATAGAGAAGCCATCCTTGCCCTTACCTGAAAACGATGCCACGCCAAGTCCCAACCTGTGCGGGGTCCGTGTCTGTGGTACCGCGACTTGGGTGAGCTGCGGGCAGGCCCAGCCTCCAGCCACTGCCGGGAGCCTCCTGCAACCCGGTGCCCAGGTGTGGACGATCCCAAGCCTCGGTGATCAAAGATTGGAAAGGGGGCCCTGGCTCTGCTCTTCGTGGGAGCACAGAGGTGCCCAGTTCCAATGCCCTGCTACCTGAGGCCGAGCTTGGCCTCTTTGACCTCTTCTCCAAGGAAGATGGTGCAGGCTCCAGTCGGACCCCACGTAGGTGAGCGGGCAGCGATGCAGGCAGAGTCCGAGAGGCTGGAGCAGGCGTCTCGGGGGCCAAGAAGGCAGGAGGAGGAAGAGGAGGGCCCTCCTGCTCTTGCACTTCTGTGCCAAGCCTCAGAGCCCATCAGCCAGGCCCTGCCGCTCTGCAGGGCTATGGGGACAGGTGGCATGCACTTCGTGCCTCAGGAATTCCCAGTGACATATACAACGCCTGCCGGGACATGCAAACGGTGGCCGTGCACCTGAAGTGGGCAGAGGAAATCCTGCACCTGCGCCTCCCCAACTCCTGCCCTGAGCGGGCCTGGGCCCTTCCCCACGACTCCAGCGCCCCCACAGCCCGCCACTGCCCTGCCCTCTGTCTCCTGGTCTTATCGCTCCAGGGGGACATTTGTGTGTGTTAACTAGACCACGACTGGGAAAAATAATGAATTTAAAGCTCCCTTTCAACAATAATGAGTTCCTTTTAAATAATTCAAAGTAATTAATAATATTATTCTTGTTAATTATTCCTCACATTTGGTCACAGCCCCATCAGAACAGTCTGTTCCTTAATGACTATATTCTAAACTTAGCCTCCAGCAAAACTTGAATAAAATATTAAAGGGAAGGATGAGAGAAAACTGTTACTCTACACACATTTATGCTGATATAGCATACAAATATGTTTGTACACACACAAAGCAAGAAAGAAAATATGCATACCTGCTTGTCTTCATTTCTGTAAATAATCACAAAGATATCTAACCTCCTTTCACTGCCCATTTCATTTTTTCTTTGCCCTCATAAAGAACTACAGCTGTTCACTATTCTTTATGAGGTTAGGTGATCCAAATCTCTATTCCTGAAGGATCTCAATTCTCAGAACATTTTTTTTTCCTTCATTTTCTGTTGTTGTTGCTGTGTTGGTTGCCTATTGGTTCCATGGTGTTAGTAGACCAAAACGGGTATTTGGCAGTGTTCACTTCCAGTTCAATGGAAACAAGTGTCCACTGGGCATCACAATCTCTAAACCAGCAGAGCTCACCACTGGAGATAAAAAGCGAGGATTCCATACGTGAGTTACTGTAATAGTGAAAGGAGCCACTCCTACCTCCAACCTTGGCTGGGAGGCTATGGGAGAGACACACATATATGGACTTCGGTTTCATAGCATCTGCTGCATCCTCTAAGATAAAATCCCATGCTTTCAGGGTCTCTCCTAATGGGAAGCCTAACAGGTCTTCAGGAAGGCCACACCATTGCTTATTAGCCAGCAGCTCTGACTAATGGGAGTATGTGGTAAAACAAAACAAACAACAACAACAAAAACCCAGTGGACTCAATGGACACTAGCCCTCTGCTGAAAGTCTTTGATGTGAAATGAGCTTCCCAATCAGAAGCACTATGGTGTGGAATTACCGGGATGGTGAATTAACGCAGAAACATTATGGGCAAGGAAGGCAGGTCAATAGTGAGAACATCTATCTGTTCCAAAGAAGACAAACCTCTTGGCCCTCTGAGCGGGAAGAGTTTTGCCAGCAAGGGGCTGGCTGGTCTGCAGGGGAACGAGGCTCTACCCAAGGCTGGTGCCACGTGAGGTCCGCCGCTGTGTCAGCCGTGGTGAAGGGAAGTTCATGTGACTGAACCCGGAAAAAGAACTTAACGATAATCAATATTCTCTATTTTTATTTTTATTTATTTTTTTAAAGATTTTATTTATTTGCGAGAGAGAGAATGAGAGACAGAGAGCATGAGAGGGAAGAGGGTCAGAGGGAGAAGCAGACTCCCTGCTGAGCAGGGAGCCCGATGCAGGACTCGATCCCGGGACTCCAGGATCATGACCTGAGCCGAAGGCAGTCGCTTAACCAACTGAGCCACCCAGGCGCCCCCAATATTCTCTATTTTTAAAGATTAAAATTGGAATGGGTTATTTTAGCAACCCCCCCCCACCCCCGCCGTCTCCATCCGGGGGCTCGTGAGCAGAATCCTACTGGCCATCTTGGTAAAAGAAGTCCATAAAGCTTTGGGTCAGCACACACCTCATTTTGCTGCCACTGTTTAACCCTTGAAAAACCTTCAGAGAGAATTTCAGTTGTATTTTACATCCTTTTGTAGGCTCAGGGAGTCGTGTACGATTTTCAGGCTTTCGAACTCGAACACTTATTTTTCTGTGATGCCGCCGCACGAAATCCAGCTTAAGGCTGGTCTGTCTGGAAGGCCTGGGGCCCTACTGCACAAACAGACTTGTGAATGACATTTGGGGCGAAAGTAACACTATGGATGGGCTTTCTGAGGGGCTTGAGCCCCCTCCGGGCTCCTGAGTTTTTTCCTTGTGCTTTCAGTGTCAGGAATAATTCATTTCCAAGAGTAAACGACATGAAAACAGGTCTGTAACAACCAGAAACCCTCTCAAAGCAATTGAATCGTTTCTCCTTTTAAAGGGCAGAATGTGAAATTCGGTGGGAATCCAAATGCCATGTCAAGCTGTCCTCGCCAGAAGATGATTCTTTGCAACATACCGTCCCCTGACTTAGCCAGGGAAGGAAAGAACGTGACTGGGTCCGATCAGAACTAGAGTCTCCCGCACCCCCCAGAAAAAAGAACTGGAGTCGCCCATTTTTACATGGAGCCTAAGGGAAGGTTAAAAGTTCTAAATACCGTCTGTGGATGTGGTGGTGAATAGGAAGTAAGGGCACCTGAGGAGCCCTTGAAGCTATAAAATGGCACAGAACTACAATATGATGGTGATATTAAGGGGAGCTGCATTAGCTCTAAGATGAGAACCCATGATGGCTTGAATAGATTTGTGGGAAAGGCCGTCCGCTTTCTATCTGGTTCTGTTCCAAGTTAATATTCCCATGTTACCACACCTGCTATTGAGGTGAACACAGAGAACCAGGAACATGGTCTTCCTGGAAAAAGAGGAGGTGCATCTCTACCTAATTCACTATTTTTACAGTCTTTTGTTTGGGTGCCATTAGGCTTTTTACAAATGAAAGACTTCCTGACATGTGGGTAAATATTAATAAATCAACCCATGACGTTTATAAAGGACAAAATACGTCGCTCCCATCCTCTGCTTCCAACTTCGCAAACAGGACCTGAGGCGGTGAGGTTAAATAATTTTCTGGAGGCCAAGCAGCCAGAACTGAGCAAAGGGGACCTGCTGTAGATGGTTTTGCTTCCTTTCAAATCTGGGAGCTTACCATGTGGATGTGTTTGTTCATACACATCTGTACTGGTTTGAGGAGATGAGTGGGTAGAAGTTAGTTCTTCCTCCCAGGAACAGGTTTTCATGACAGAGTTAGGATCTTATAGGCACATTCTCATTTCACATTTGCTGATATTATTTATATTTGGTATTTGACACTAGTAATAAACACACACCCCAAACAGTACAACTAGACACTGTAATTCCCTGATGAGACCCTAATTTAATCACCTAGGACACAAACACTGCGCCAGGTTGAAACACTTGAAGCATTAGCTGCTCATTTTCCTATCTACCTTTCAAGCTGTCACGGGGACCCTGCTCTCCTAACTTTGTCTGGTCCTGGAGAAAACACAGGCCTGCCTCAACACACCTTCCTGAATTTGATGCTGCTGAGACCATGGGCCCCACTCTGAGGAGGAATTTCTTGATTTGACTGTTCCAGTCAGTAACTATGCACTTCCCCAGGGATTAACTCACAGGGATTTTAACAGCATCAGCCCCCCACCCCCACCCCAAAGCAGTGCGGTCCAAGGAATGCCTATGACAGAACCCTTGGGAGGGAGATGTTTGTTGAAACAGATCCTGAGATCTTTATCAAATCTCCTGAATTAAAATCTCTAGAGCTGGGTGGGGGATTCTAGTACCACTCACTTCCTCCAGTCATATATTAAATCCATCCTGACCCTGGCTGGACACCATGAGGTCCTTTAGGATGTGCAGGAGCATTCAATGCAAGCAAAATCCAAGTCCATGGGCTCTAAGAAGTAGGACGTAGCCAACATTGCATTCAGCTCAGGTCAGCCCCTGAATTCCTTTAGGCCATCCCACATTCCTTTTTAGGGCTGAGGATGTGACCTAGAACTTGCCTTTACAGTTACACAATACACTGGTTATGCCTATTCTTGATTTATTTATGGCAAGACAGGTATCTAAACCACCATCAGTACAGAGCATGAAAAAAAAAAAAACGTTCATTGAGGGATGTCAGAGGACATTTTAAACCACAAATTTCCCTGATGTAAACTCAACTGTGCATGTCGAAAGCAGATTATGAACTGAGAGCACCTCCAGAGGTAAGGAGATGTTTGTGTTCCCAAACCAAAGGAAGAAGTCCTTGAAATACCACATGGTTGGCTCCCAGAATGGGGAGCCTCTCAGAGCCTAGATGGTGAACCCCATCAATTTGTCCTACTTTGTACTCCTCAGGAAATACAAATATGGTGGTGGTGAAATTTAAATTTAAATATGCTACTCTGCAATAAGGAAATTTCTTGATGTATCTAAGTGTTAGGAATCCTGAGATGTGGGCTCTTCTGAACAGAAATGAGAATGCATGGAAACAGAAGTCAGCCTCACAACGGAGAGGGGCTTCAGAGAAAGAGGACTCAAACTTTTTTGACCGTACTCCATTTGCGGGTACAAAGTCCCCCAGAGCGTGCCCACCTCAGCCTTTCCAACTTTCACATGGGGGGAGAAAAGCTTGATAACAAAGAATGAAGAGAGAAACAAATCAGTCAAAATGGCAATAATGGAACAATTGCACAAGACAATTACCAAGAGAAAACCATAATGATGATTTTACAAATGCGTTAAATACAGAAATATCAACATCTCCAGATCACGGCCATCATTCACACCATGACACTTCTGAGAGTAAACGGTGGTTTCACCAGGAGAGCAGGTATAAACAGCACCTGTCCCAGGACATCCAGGATTTATGGTACCCAAGTGACCATACACCAACAACATATCCTTCCAGAAAAGTGGGAGTATTCCCAGTATCTAGGTGTATACTTACTCAGTAGAGACTTTGCAACATTATTGGTGGTAAAATACTGAAAGTAAGGCCTCGAGAATTCTCCAGCAATAGGCTGATTCTAGTGCCCAAACACATGACAGTTTTGGTCTTCTTGCACCTTAAGAGATTTGTCAACCTGACTTTAGTCCATGAGGGTCTGTATCTGCAGCTATCTCATCTCCCATGTCATTCGGTTCCAAATACTTCTTAATTTTGTTTTTTTTTTTAAATTTGAGTTGTTTATTTTTTTAATTTATTTTTAAGTTTCTTTTTTTCCTTCCAAATTTTTATTTAAATTCTAGTGAGTTAACATGGAGTGTAATATTGGTTTCTGGAGTAGATTCAGTGATTCATCACTTTCATACAACACCCAGTGCTCATCACAAGTGCCTTCCTTAATGCCCAACCCCCATCTAGCCCATCCCCCACCCACATCCCTCCATCAACCTTTGTTCTCTATCGTTAAGAGTCTCTTACTGTTTGCCTCCCCATCTCTTTTCATCTGTTTTGTTTCCTAAATTCCACACAGGAATGAAATCATACAGTATTTGTCTTTCTCTAAATTTGAGTTTTTTTTAAATCTAAGATTTATTTAGTGATGTTACTTGGTTTCCAACATATGAGATGTTTCAGTTTTTCTTCTGTTACTGATTTCTAATTTTATTGACCAGTATAGTCAGATAACATATTCTGGATGATATTGTTCCTTTTGGAATTAAGGTACCATATATGGTGTAGCGTATTATATTAGAATTTCCCATAGAAACTGAACCGATAGGATATACAGAGATATATAAGTAGAGATTAATTACAGGAATTGGCTCACGCAATTATAGAGGCTGTGAAGCCTCATAATATGCCATCTGCAAGCTGGAAATCCAGAAAAGCCTGAGGTATACTTCAGTCTGAGCTCAAAAGCCTGGGTATATGGACTCTGATGTCCAAGGACAGCAGCAAATGGCTGTCAGCTCAAAAAGAGAGAACAACTTTGCCCCTTCTCCACCTTTTGGTTCTATTGGGTCCCACAGGGTTCGATGTCCACCCACACTGGTGAAGGTGATCTTTACTTGAATCTCCTGACTCCAATGCTAACCAATTCCTAAGACACTGTCACAGACACACCCAGGTCTCTGGGCAGCTCTTAGCCCATTCAAACTGACACATAAAATTAACCATTATATGTGTGGTTTGTTGTGTTTTCCTTTAATATAAGTTTTTACTCTAAAAGTGCATTTTTTTGTTCAATACGTTTACTGCCCCCATTTTTTTACTTCTCTGTGGTACTTGGGTTGCCAGTTCTAGGTCCTGGACACCACTGTCTTCATCAGTTTCCTCAAAAGATCCAATATAAGTTCCTAAATATAGAGATTTACCTGTGATGTGAGAAGTCCAGGGGACAGCGTTTATCATGCACTGTCCAGCCTTGGACCATCACACTGCTCTCTCCTTCCTGCCCCACCCAATTGCTCTGAGTCTGCCTTTTTCCAAGGTCCTGGCTCACACCATGTGACCTTCCCTGAGCATGCACCACAGGGAGCAACCCCTCCAGCCAGTCAGTGTCCCCAGCCTGGAGGCCGACCTTCTGTCCCTGAGGGAGCTTCTCCATGCACTGCCTCCACAAAGATGAAGCCCTCCCCACAAAGGATTTGCTTACCAGCTGCAAAGGGAGTAAGTAAGATTGTCTTCATAGATTGCACCAAGTGACAGTGACTCTAAATTTCACATTTGTATGATAACTTGAGAACTTAGTTCTCAGACTAAAAGAGATTACCATATGCCATCCCAAAATATGTCATTTGGGCATAAGAATCATTTTGAGCTGAAGGCACTGGAGTCCCTAAAATGCCTTATCTACCTAAAAGCAGAGCTTCCCAAAAGAACTGTTTGTCATTAATACCCACCATGAGAAGATCTCTAAATTATCACACCCAAATAGACATTGTCACAGAAGAGCACATCTCTATCTCGTTTCCTAAGGGCCCCTTTATCTTTCCAGAAAGTCATTTGCTTTCCCACAACTGCCTTTTCTCCCACTCCTTTTTTTCCTACTAAGTTAGGTATATAAGCCTCCAGTCTAACTGCTTCTTTGGGGTTTTCATTTCTTTTCTGTGAAGTCTTTCATACATGTAAAATTATTAACATAGTATATTATCATTAATTATAGTATAATTATATATGATATATAATTATATATGTAATGTAATTGCATATATAACTATAATTAATATCTGTATTTTTTTCTCTTGTTAATCTGCTCTTTGTCAATTTAATTCACATGCCACAGCTACCGAACCTAAGAGGGTAGACGAAAAATTTTCCCTCCTCTTAAAGTCCATAAAAATTTGTGCTGTTTATCCATTAGAATGACAATAAAAAGAATTTTCCATTTTTAGATCAGACCTGGCCCAGCTAAAGGACCTCAATATTCTTGATACTCCCAGGAGTTCTGGGAGAAGAGATGCACCCATGAAGACAATATTCCCAAACCTAGTGACTTGTGAATTCAAAGGCAAAGTTATCAAGTGTTGAGAGTATGGATTCTGGAACCCAAAATCTCTAGACTCAAATTTTTCTTCTGCTTACTAATAGTGAGTTTTGGCAAAGTCCCCTATCTTTCTAAGCATTAGTCACATCACCTGCAATGGGGATAATGACTCACAATTCTATGGACTTTGGGGGAGGATTCAATGAGATAATGAGCACAATGATGCAATTACAGTGTCACCAAGGACTCAGTGCTGCTGTGTTGATGGCATAATGGGAAGAGAGCCTGAGCCTCACCCACCAGGAATGTTGTGCATATACTTCTCCCTTTTTTATTTTTTTACTTGTTTAAGGATCGCTTGTCTCGGTGATGAACACATCACAAATGAATGGAATTAACAAATCTGCAGTTTCTCCTTATGAGAGACAAATCATAGGAACACTCCTCCTCATACAATAGTAATAGGAACTTGTTACACAGTCCTTTTTTATACAATTTGCTTTCAAGCTACACACACAAAAAATTGGTTAAAAAACTGAGGCACGGGGCGCCTGGGTGGCTCAGTCGGTTAAGCGTCTGCCTTCGGCTCAGGTCATGATCCCAGGGTCCTGGGATCGAGCCCCGCATCGGGCTCCCTGCTCAGTGGGAAGCCTGCTTCTCCCTCTCCCGCTCCCCCTGCTTGTGTTCCCTCTCTCGCTGTGTCTCTCTCTGTCAAATAAATAAATAAAATCTTTAAAAAAAAAAAAACTGAGGCACTTATTAGTATTACCATGTTACAGATGAGGAAGGAAAAGTCCAAGCTAAGGGACTTGCCCAAGGGATTAAATGACCGGGAAAAGCACTTGAATTAGGTTTTCTAATTCAAAATCCCCAGAAACTTTGAAATATATTTGATTTTGATCTTGTTGGACCAACCTGATTTTGCTTAAGAGCAGAATGTTTTGCTCAATTGCCTTTCAAAACCCGTTTAGCACTATGATCCTAAGACTTTCATGGAGACGTGAAGTTTAGGTTCAATTTTAAGACCAGTATTTGTGATTGTAAGGGCCAGAGGCAGGCTGCCCCAACAGGTGCTACTCTGGCATATTATTATTATTTTTTTTTTTTAAGATTTTATTTATTTATTTGACAGAGAGAGACACCGAGAGAGCAGGAACACAAGCAGGGGGAGTGGGAGAGGGAGAAGCAGGCTTCCTGTGGAGTAGGGAGCCCGATGAGGGGCTCGATCCCAGGGCCCTGGGATTATGACCTGAGCCGAAGGCAGACGCCCAATGACTGAGCCACCCAGGCGCCCCTCTGGCATATTATTTTAAATAAAATTTATACAACAAGGACACTGAGAACCTCCTCTATCCCCCTGAAAGCAGGAAATAAATCTCCCACATGAAAGGTACCTTCCTGTACTAAGAGGTAAAGAGACATGTTTATCACCAGAGATGGGAAAATCAGAACCAAGAAGCCTGTTTAAAGAACTCTGGTTATTTATTTTTTTTTTTTTTTACTGACTTACTACCACAGCCCAAATTCTGTTCAGAGTTCCTTACTAACTGAAGCTCTCAAAGCTAAGTTTTCTCTGTCCTGTCAACTCCTCACAGATTTATTGTCTCTTTGTCTAAAAAATATAAAAACTGGGCGCCTGGGTGGCTCAGTTGGTTAAGCAACTGCCTTTGGCTCAGGTCATGATCCTGGAGTCCCGGGATCGAGTCCCGCATCAGGCTCCCTGCTTGGCAGGGAGTCTGCTTCTCCCTCTGACCCTCCTCCCTCTCATGCTGTCTCTCATTCTTGCTCTCAAATAAATAAAATCTTTTAAAAAATTAAATAAATAAAAATAAAAAATATAAAAACTGCCCGCCTGCCTTGGTCATTTCTTTAGGTCTCCGTTTCATTACTGGGCCTCTGTGAGCAAATAATAAAATCGTGGGTTTTGCTCATGTTAATCTGTCTCACATCGGGGCGCCTGGGTGGCTCAGTTGGTTAAGCAACTGCCTTCGGCTCAGGTTCATGATCCTGGAGTCCCGGGATCGAGTCCCATATCGGGCTCCTTGCTCAGCAGGGGGTCTGCTTCTTCCTCTGACCCTCCCCCCTCTCATGTGCTCTCTCTCTCATTCTCTCTCTCAAATAAATAAATAAAATCTTTAAAAAAAAAAAATCTGTCTCACATCAATTTAATTCCTAGTCCACCCAGAAGACCTTTTAGGGTAGAGAGTGATTTTTCCTTCGCTTCCAATTATATTTTTGCCACTTGTAATTTGTGTTGGAGAGGAAAAATTTTTCTCTATGTTCAAGGTTCTTCTGGCTAGCCTAAGAATTAAATTGACATAAGATGGAAAAACAGGCAAAAATCAAATCTAATTTTACACACACAGGGAATCCACATAAACACAGGAGATTCCAAAGGTAGTCAGGCAAAATGAGGTTTATATGTCATTCTGGACTAAGTAAGAGAAGGTATGGGTCTGGTGCTATAAAAGAAAGGCAATTCACAGGAATGATGTAAAGAGTAAATGTTTAGTAAACAAATATTTACGGGGCCATCCAAAAACAATGGGAAACAGAGAGGACTTTGATCAAACAGACACTGCTAGGTTCCTTCTGTCTACCATACCTAATTCATATTATACTATAGTTATCTGTGGTGATAGCTTCTTTCCTGGAGAAGGTTCTCTATCTAGGTTCTTTTACGCAGTTAGGGGGGAAGCGAAAGGTTCTTCCTGAGCCTGCTCTCTCTTAAAAAGAATCAGCTTAAAATAATCCATGTGCCAAAGAGACACATTTTGAAGTGGCAAATTTTGCTCCCCTACATTTGCATCATTGTAGGAAGTTTAATGCACATGCAAGTTTGCTATTATTAAGGGTGGTAGTTGGGGGGCGGGGGGCAAATTCATTACAAAGTCATCTTTGCTAAGAGTTAACTGATGTTCACATAGTATTTCTGAAATTACTATTTTCTGAATCTTAGGGAAATGTATATCAATTAAAGTATTACTGCTACTGAATTTCTCATATGACTCTGGTCCTATCACATAAGATTTAAACATCCAGATTCTATTCCAAGTGTCCAAGGCATTTTGTTTTGATCTTAAAAGTCCTCTCCTCCCCAGTAACAATGAAACTCCTCATCTGTTCCATTGGTCTCTACTCCTACATAATTCATTTACATCACCTCTGTTGTGCAGATCACAAACCTCAGAATTCTCAAGCAACCAGACTACTTCAGAACCTAATAGTTCAAAGGAAAAGCAAGCAAGAACTAGTGATAAAAAAAAAAATAGGAAAACAATTAAAAAGAGAAATAGCCCAAAGAATAACTTGAAGCACAACTTTTGGAGGCTTGCCAGAGGGAAAAGAGCATTCTGGTTTTCTGAAGACCAGGCCTGGCTCTTTGTATGAGGCCATAACACAATGGGGAAACAGAAGATGGTAAGAAATAAAGCAGAGGAGGGGCGCCTTGGTGGTTCAGTTGGTTAAGCATCTGCCTTAGGCTCAGCTCATGATCTTGGGAACTGGGATACAGTCCCAGTCGGGGGCGGGGGGGGGTTCCCACTCAGCAGGGATCCTGCTTCTCCCTCTCCCGCTGCCCCTCCTCCCCCACTTGTGTGTGCACTCTCTCTCTCAAATAAATAAATAAAATCTTAAAAAGAAATAAACCAGAGGAAAGAAAAAACAGGCAGTAAAGAAGAAAGAGTGATGCGCAGGGAGCCAAGAGAGCAGAGCCGCTTTGCTGTCAGGGTCACTCTCTCTGCGTGGGTGACTCAAGCTCCATCACCCTGCAACAGATCACTCTGTATCAGGGAGATGACCTGCACCTGACACATAGCCTGGAGCCCAACCGGTCCCCACGGCCACCCATAGCAAGGCTATGGGACCCAAGGAGAGCACATTCAGTATCCATCACACCCTCTGACTTTGATAAAAAAAAAAAAACTAATTATAGAGCACTTTGTATGTGCCAAGTCCAGCTCTAATTACATCTTTTTTTTTTAAGATTTATTTATTTATTTGTTTATTTGTTAGAGAGAGCACAAGCCGGGGAGCGGCAGGCAGAGGGAGAGGGAGAAGCAGGCTCCCTGCTGAGCAAGGAGTCCGATGCGGGACTCGATCCCAGGACCCTGGGATCATGACCCGAGCTGAAGGCAGACGCTTAACCAGCTGAGCCACCCAGGCGCCCCTCTAATTACATCTTTTAGTGATTCAATTCTACCTCTGAGGTGGGTACAATTATTGGCACCCTCAGAAGCCAAGATGGGAATTGAATTTCCCCAAATTTTTGGCCAAATATGAGTCTACTAAAAGCTAAAGTATACTTTTCAAAAAAAAAAAAATGATTGGTCGCTTATCTTAAATTCACATCTAACTGGACACCCTGATGTTTATTTGTTGCTTACTTAACCTGACAACCCTATATTAGGGGTACTACTTGTATGAGGGATAAGAGGGAGGGAGCTGGACTAGGCTGGGAGAGGCCTGAGACCATGATGCCATGTGAGGCCAGGGAGGAGACAGGCAGCAGGCTGCCTGGAAACATCACAAAGGGACAGTTAGGCAAAGCCATCAAAGAGTCTACAAGCCACAGTGGTAAATACAGGAGCTTCGTGTGGCCCAGGATTGGATCTATCTTAATATCCCTGCCACACTCAGTAAGCTAGGAGCAGCCACAGGGAACCCCAGGGATAGATGTCAGAGCACAGGGGCTGGGGCCCACGGTCAGTTACAGTTGAAGGTTAGCAAAGCACATGCTAATGGCCACCACACCCCCACACCCCCATTTTATAGGCAGCGAAACTGAGTCACGGAGAAGTAAAGTAATTTATTGGAAGTCAGAGCTAATTAGTACAGGAGCCAGGATTTGATGCTCTGATTCCAGAAGCCTTACTCGAGATTACTATGCTAGGCTCTTCCTAAGTCCACACTTTTTGCATGTTTAGAAATCACCTGAAGCTTGGGTGCCTGGGTAGCTCAGTTGGTTAAGCATCTGTCTTTGGCTCGGGTCATGATCCCAGAGTCCCGGGATCGAGTCCCACGTTGGGCTCCCTGCTTAGTGGGGACTCTGCTTCTCCCTCTGCCCTTCATCCCACTTGTGCTCTCTCAGATAAATAAAATCTTTAAAAAAAAAAAGTTCAGTAGAAACTACCTGAAGCTCATGACGGTGTATTTAACAAAGAGCCACACGTTCACATGGTATACAGTGTTCAAGAAAAGGAAGGCTAGGATAGTTTAAATAGATGTCCACCAAAGCATAGTATGTTTACAGACTACCAAGACTAGGAGATCCATTCCGAAGCCTGGCTAAGTACAGAGCAATCTGAGAAAGTGGCTCAGTCCGTTAAGTGTCTCAGGGTCATTATCTCAGGGTTGTGAGATCCAGCCCCAGGCTCCCTGCTCAGCAGGGTGTCTGCCTCTTTCGCTCTCTCCCTCTCCCTTTGCCCCTCCCCCCTGACTCGTGCTCTTTGAAATAAGTAAATAAATCTTCTTTAAAAAATTACATAGCCAGAATGATTCTTGGGCCCATAATGTCTGGTCATTAAGATTATTACGATTTCTTTTTAACAGCACCACATTAGTAAACTCTACTATTTCATTAAGTCCCTCAAATCTTAGAATACTTGCAATATGTTTCCATTATCTGGCACCAAGTAATGCCAAAGTGTGAATGAGATGCCAGGTAAACCATCCTGTATCTCTGGTTGAGGCCTTAACAGGCCTGGAAATATGTCTCAACACCTTAAGTTTAATTTCCTAAAAAGAAACATTTCCAGAAAACATTTCCTTTTTCGGAGAAGGGACTAGAGAATTGAAAGCCTAGAGAACAAAAGCTACCCAAGGCCATCCAAAGAGTCTCAGAGGCTGACCAGCGTCTATTGACCACTTGCCTTCTGGAAGCAGGTGGAGGTTCTGTGGCGGGACTCCCAGCCCCTGCAGGGAGACAGTGACCTCAGCTAATTCTCAAAGAGGCCAGGACCTGGGCAGGCAGCACCTGCTGTCCTGGAACTGAAGACACAAGGGACCACTTCTCATCTCATCACTGCACACAGGAATGTCAGGGACCCAAACTTCCTGTTTCTCAATAATCTCCTAGGAGTAAATCCATTAAATTACTCAAGATTCCTAAGACCGGTCAAAAACACGCTGGATTTTTGTAACGATGACTTTCAGTGAATTGGCCATGGCTTCTAAATTATCCCTACTAAATAGAGTCTCCTATGCTTCAAGAAGCCCCTTAGGGAAGAAAATCCACATGCCGACTTCCATCCATCCATTCAAATGCTGCACCAAAATGACCCATGTGGGAATCTTACAGCTTCCCTACATCCTCAGTCATAGAGGGTAGTTTTCTTGTCCTCTTTCTGGGAATTAGACTTGCTTAATAAAACACATTTCATGTGTCTTCCTCCCTTCCCAGGTGACAGAGGACCAGGAAACAGGTTGCGTGTGAAGAAAATCCATCAATAGCAATAACCTATTTGTGTAAGATTTTTCTCCCCCTCATGACAATTTAGGAAAACAACTGCCAAGTATAATGGTCCCAAATCTCCCAAATATCAGGCTGGTCTGAATTGGCAGTGTATGTTCTATACACACACACACACACACACACCCACACCCACACACACACCCCATGGAATGTTCTAGGCACATGGGATGAGAGCTGGGACCATTTGTCACATCTCGTATTTGAGTTTTACCAAAAAGTGGATGGAGTGGGGAATTCCAGCTGGGTGGGGACTGAAGGTGGTTTTTCCCTCAGATTGGGTGTGTCAGGATGTGGAGGTGTTTTTTTCTTTAAATCAGTCTCATCAAGCAAAGTTTTCCAGTGCACAAACCTGAAAAGAAGTTTCTCTTCTCTGGGGCCTGTGCAAACTCTGGGAAAGTACCCAAGCATAAAACGGCCCCTGGCTTGTTTTCTTTCTTTGCTTTGTCTTGGGGAAGCCTGTCATCAAGAACCACCCAAAATATGCCAAACCATGTTTGTTGTACTTGTTTCTCAAAACCTTGTCTTTTTCACTTGAGCTTAGGAAGGTGGATCTGTCAGGACCAGACATGATGATTTTCAGTGTTGCAACTACAAACAACTCAAGTCCCAGCCCTGGCATGTGCCACGTTCCCTCAGTGGTTATCAAGAGAAATACTGATGGTGGCCAAAAATAGCACAGTGATTAAAAACAATCTCCCCAAATGCCACACAGAAGGGCAGAGGAGCATATACATTTCTTGGGAGAAATCAGAACGTGGCTCTGGTTGAACACCGAGTTTTGTGAGATTCGGAAGAAATTAAGAGTAGATAGATGATGTGATTTTAAGGTGTTACAATTTAATGATATTAACACTGTGCACAAATCTGATTTATATCCTCTTCCTGGGCAGGAGAAAGGCTAGTAATAAAAAAATATTTTCCTGGAAGGAAAAGGCCCATTTGTGGGGTTTACTCAGTCCCAGGGACCTACTTTCATAGCTGTGTATACAAGGAAGTGGCTGTTTTTCCTTTTCCTAATTCATATTACGTCAGTAGGAACAGATAGCCTAGTTTTCTCTCCCACAAAGGCAATGGGAGAGCAAGGAACAGGCAGGGTTACCCAGGTAAGGACACTCGTGTGTCACAGACAATACACCCCAAATCTATGTGTTGATCATGAAAAAAAAAGTGACAATGACCATGTACACAGAACTGTTCCATTGTTGTTTCTAAAGTTACATGTATAATAATCACATGGGACACAATTCCAGCTCTCTTCCACACCCTATGAAAATGTGGGCCTCTCTCCAGGCCAGACACCTCCTGTGCCTCCTCCTGGAAAGTCTGTCAAATGTGCCAGCCTCCTTCCTGCTGCAGGGGAGGAGAGACTTCTCCTCGACCCTCTTAGGTTCTGTGGCTAGGGCCTAGGAATTGAACTGACAGGAGAAAAGTATATAGATTTTTCTGATGTTACTATTTTTCCAAGGCATGGGTGGTTTCCTACATAGAAGTGAAAATCCCAAAGAAGCAGTTAGACCCGAGGGCTCGTATACCACATTAGCAAAGAGCAATAAATTGTGGCGATGTGACAAGGCAAAGGAAAGGTGGCTTGGGGCTGAACACAGTGATGTGTGGCAAGGTGACTAGTATATACACGGGGGAAACTAACACCAAATAAGGGTTGTTTTCATAAGGTATTTCTGTGCAGACTCATCTCATGTTGACTCCCTGTGTGTAATGATAAGAATGTGCTCCTCCTTCCTGGTACCGGGAGGGCACTCTACTTTTAGACACAAGGGGGGAGATCAGAGAGCCCTTCCTGCATCTGCTATTTCTCAAGGGCATCTAGCTCCAAATATTCAATATGCCAAAGAGGCCTTTTTTGGGGTCGCATGTTCTGATCTCCCTCACTGTGTTGACTATAGCTCTGCCAAGATACTCAGTGATTTGTATCACTGACTACTTAACCATTCTCATCTCCGTGGAAATGTCTTCTCCTCAACAAGGCCATTCCTGACCTCCCTGTCTAAATGACCATATTCCTCATTCCTCTCTCACTCCAGAACTCTACCCTCTTTTTTTAATGGCATTTTATTTCAAATATCTCAATATGTGGACAAAGTATTTGTTGGTGTACTTGTTTATTGACTTTGGCCTCCTCTACACTGAGGGCAAAGACTACATCTACTTGTTGTCCAAACCAGCCTACCACTTAGTACAGTGCCTGGCACGGAGTGGGTGCTCCATCAATATTTGTTAAATAAATGAGCACAGAGAGATAAGGACAAATATCCAAGTATTAACACTGCCTGTCTCCAGTTGCTGAAACCATGGCTGCCAGACTTTTTCTCTTCTGCCTATGTGTACTTTCTGGTTTGTTTTTTTCCCCCAACGCCTTGCTTCCATCTTGGTTTTTTTTTCCCCCCAATGCCTTGTTTCCATCATAAGAAAATAATTTATTCGTCCATTTTTAAAAGATGGTTCTTAATAACATACTGAGATGCTTTTTTAATTTCAAGTAGCCACGTAATTATATAGAAGCTCAAGGCTTTTCAACAGCTCCACAACAAAAGAAGGTTCATTTGTGCAGTGATTATTTGCTTCCCAAACTGACCAAGGAGGTTACCACACTGAATACAAGTGAAGGGGCAGTGAGTATTCATGAAAAGATCATTGGCTTCAAGTTAAGCAAGATCCAGGTTCCCATAATGACTCCTCTAGTTCCCAGCTCTGGACACGTGGACAAATGATCTCTACTCCCTGAGCCTCATTTCCTTATTTACAAATTATTCATTAAAAAAAATCCATTTCCAGCCTTGCATTATATATAATGTTTCGTTTCTCATGACATTCATGGTCACCGTTCTAAATTAACTCTTCACGAAAACTGAAAACTCACGTGTAGGTTGATTCAAATAAACTTCCAATATTTTACCATTTTTTTAAACTTAAAAACAAAATGGCAATTTCTTATGATTCAACGTAATAGGTGTTTTTCAACCTGAGGGTTCAGGAGGACACCTAACACTTTGGACTGTGCAGCCAGCTGAGACATTGCCCAAACCACTGAAGTTCCCCAAACAGCCCAACCTGACAGGACCTTCTGCTTTTTGACCCCTACTAGTTCAAAGTGCAGGGGCATTCGAGAGCAAAATTTCTTATTTTAATGTCCCCTGACTCCAATTAGAACTTTATTAAGTTCCCAATTCCATAACTGCCTAAGCTTAATGAGAATTCCTACAGATAAAAAAAAAAGGTATTATTCACTTGAAAATGAAGGCAAAGGATTTTCTCATAAAGCCGTGGCACAGACTTGAGGGACAGCTCATCAACTGCCCCCCACCCCTCCGTCTGCACGTACTCATAGCCACCACTCCTTTGAAAAAGACAGCATTCCCTGCTCCTTTATGGCTCAGAAGGTAAGCAGAACAAGGTTTAGATACCCAACGTGTATAGGAAAGAACTGGTTGAAGAAAGAAATGTGCCACTGTCAAGGAAGTGCTTATACATACGAGCTGAGTTCAACAAGACAATAAAGAAATGTAAATCCTTTAAAGGAAACAGGAAAAAGAAACTGGCTCCAGTGACATAAAAATAATAGGGGAGGGGCGGCTGGGTGGCTCCGTGGGTAGAGCATGCAACTCTCGATCACGAGGTTTTGAGCTCAAGCCCCACGTTGGGTATGAAGCCTACTTTAAAAAAATACTAGTAGTAATAGGGGAAAGTCTTTTTTAAAAAATGCAATTGGTTGCCTTTTCCTTATGTCTAAAAGCAAAACAAAATACCAAGTTGGGCACAACAAACTTCCTGCTTCATTGCCAGTTACAGGTACACAGGTACCTTCCGCCTACCGGGACATATTAAATACACCAATGTGGGGTTTTTTTGTTTTCTTAAAAGATTTTGTTCATTTATTTGAGAGAGAGAGAGCACAAGCAGGGGGAGCAGCCTAAGCAGGGGGAGCAGCCTGCGGCAGAGGGAGAGGGAGAAGCAGATTTCCCGCTGAGCAGGGAGCCCCACATGGGGCTCGATCCCAGGACCCTGGGATCATGACCTGAGCCAAACGCAGACACTTAACCAACTGAGCCACCCAGGCGCCCCATATCAACATTTTGATGTACTAATTTATTAACACTTCTAAGTCAAGGGGTGAGACAGGAAGAGGGGACATGTTCCCCATTTGTGAGCAGGCAGATATGAAATAAATAAGCCAAGAAAAGCACCTGAGCTAACGCTGTCTTAAGATTCTGAACACCTGAAAGTGGCATCGTTTTCTATGGTCATCCCAGCTAGATTAAGATTTTTTTTTTTTAAGATTTTATTTATTTATTTGACAGAGAGAGACACAGCAAGAGAGGGAACAGAAGCAGGGCGAGTGGGAGAGGGAGAAGCAGGCTCCCCGCAGAGCAGGGAAGCCCGATGCGGGGATCGATCCCAGGACCCTGGGATCGTGACCTGAGCCAAAGGCAGACGCTTAACGACTGAGCCACCCAGGAGCCCCTAGATTTAGATTTTTAATCCCAATCTCCCCCTGGTCCTCAAAAACGCAAATGTTAAACCAACATATCTGTTATGATTAGGTGGGGCTACATGTAACAAACAAAAACACCAAAATTAGAGTAGCATGAACAAGATAGGTTATCTCTCCACTTCAGAAAAGCCCAAGGGCTGGCAATCCAGAGGTGGTAATCTGGTCCTAGAAGTCCTCAGAAACCCAGCCTGTTTTTTTCACAAACCACACCTCACAGCAAAGAGCTGGGAAGATGCTGTCTTTATTCCAGGAAGCCATATACCTACTTGAAGAGGGAGAGAATGGATGGTGGAGTGGCAAATGAGGCTTCTCTACCACAACCAAATTTTACCAAACACATGAAAGGGATGAGAATATGTCACCCCAAAATATGCCACTTCAGCAGAAAAATGATTCTGAACTGAATGCAAGTGAGAAAAAGTAGACACAGGGAAAGCTCTCCAACTTCCCCCAATCTGCCTAAATCTTCCCTCTCTTGTACCTGGAAGAGAACAAACTTTATAACCAGCCATGGAGAGAGTGTTGAGTCTGCATATACCTTACTAGATAACTTTATCTTCCATTAGTTTCCCCCATATATTCACCTTTCCACAGCCTACCATCCCGAAAAGCCCAAGCCCCTTTTCCTTTGTCTTGTCATTTCTCTACAATTCACCACCCTTTGGTAAAATAGTATGTAAGCCCCCAAGTTCAACCACTTCTTTGAGTCTTCATTTTTATGAAGGCATCTGTGCACATAAAAATTAAAAGATTAATAACAAATATAATTTATATTCCTTTTCTCTTGTCAATCTATCTTTTTCTCAGTTTAATTCACAGGTCCCAATTAATGAATCTAAGAGGGTAGAGTAAAATTTTTTTCTTCCCCTATACATACAAAAAGAAGCCAAAACCTCTGCAAAGCATCCATTTATTTGCTTATTCAAGAAACATTTACTGATTCCATACTGTATACCATGCATCTCATCAGATACAGGAGAGAAAGAGCTACACAAGGTCTTGAACAAGCTAGAGAAGGTCTTGACCTCAGAGAACTTTCATTTACTGAGGGAAACAGACAGTTGAAAATAATGATGCACTGGAACTGCTGGGGGCAAAGAGAGAGAGAGAAGTCAATATGACTTTGGAGTGAAGATGCTCTAAAAAGTTCTCTGTAACCTTCCTTATTGTTAAAGGATACTCACAAGACAGAAGAAATAACAATGAACCAGAAGTAGACCTTGTAAGTCCAAGAAGAATCCTAAAGCGAGTTTCCTGTAATGATTATTGAAGTATGAGTCACAGTGTGGTTGGCACTATACTGCTTGATGGTGAAGAGAGGTCAGCCAGGGAGTCTTCACTGGAGAGAACAGTTGTACCAGTGAGAAAGCCCCTTTTCTTTCTGTAAGCTACTGAAAATTCAAGCCCTTCAAGTCATTTAGGCAACTTTGAGGTAACAATTGGGCTCTTGCCTACTTCAGAGAAATCATGTTACAGAGAAGCATCCTGTTGGGGGAAAGAGAAAATGACACACTGACAAGGTTATTTATAAAGATGCAAGGCAATGATGACTCCAGCCACTTAGCCTGAGAGGCATGTAGGCAGTAAAATCTCAATGGTGGGGCACCTGAACTCTAGTGGCGTGGAAGTTCTGGAAGGCCAAACCACCTGCAGCCAGTGTGGCTCTGTGCTTTCTGTGGGCAAGAATAAAACGAAATCCTTCAAGGAGGAATGGAGGCGGTGTGATCATGAGAGAGCCATTGTTAAATGTATAGAGGTCAAAAAATACAAATGGGGAATGAGGCTGGGAGACCCTCAGCTTACCTGAGCTCAGAGAAAATATGAGAATGATCTGTTATTTACTTGGCACCTGAGGGGAATGGCAGAGGGAGGCAGAGGTACGAAAACATCTTTCTTTGACTCCTTACACAGAGCAAATTATGAGAATAAAAATTCACTAAGTCATTTGATGCAGAGTCTACAGCCCAGAAGCTATAGAAAATGTCCTAATACTTTTTTCTTTAAAGGTTCTTTTCCATCTCAGGAGATTAAAATCATTTCATCACTCTGCTTTGGGTATCTGGAGTCAGGATTTAAAACACCACTGAAACACTACAATGGTTATGCCTAATTTTGTACGTTGGAACAAGACATCACTTCAAGGCAAGAAAAAAAAATTTTCGGTGAATCATCTTGATTATTTCTAAAATAGTTTGTCATATTTTAACATTAATACTGAGGGATACAATATAAAATGAACACCTGATTCTCCAAGCTGCAATACAAAATACAACAAGATGCATCCCTGGGAGGCGGTCCACCTCATAGCATCCCAAGAAAAGGTAAGGCAATGTGACACTTCGGCTCTGAAAAAGGACGGACGCAAAGCTTCTCTCACGCGCGATTTGAGATTGTAAGCAAAGCTCACGTTCCTAGCTCATAGCGGAATGTCCTCAGGTTGACCGCACACTCAGATGACACACTATTAAATACAAAATAGCTCCTCATTCCACACAGGGAATTTTCACAGCTAAAAGCCAACCAAGTGAATGAGTTCACCAGCTCAAACCAGGTCAAAAGCAGAGACGGTCAGTTCTATGGCTATTTGGCTCAGAGGAATCCAACACCTGATGAGTTCAAGCCACGTCCCTTGGGCCGCCGCACCCATCAGAGGCAGCTCTGGAGATCCTACCACAACCCCATGGCCCAGCCTAAGGTGTTTCTGACTATAAAAAACCTGAGACGTGCTCATCTTCTTCACCTCTCCAGACAGGTAACTACTCTGAAGCACAGGTCCTGAACCTGACAAAGAGGGCCCCAGCCCCCCAGACCATGTGCTCTCCCCTAGACCCTGGCTGCTGCAGGAATGACCTTTCAACCAGGGTGACCCCGTATTAACTAAATCCATAACCCTGGGTCAGCCCAGGCCTAGACGAATTCTGCACAGAACATAGAGAGTTCTACCACATCTATCAATATCATCTTTCTATTAGACTTTGTACACACAATTTTCCTATTTGACACTGCATTTGTATTTCATGGTAGTGTTGGGAAAAGAAGCCTGGTAGGAAGATCATGCCCATTTTACGGAGGACAGTGGGTCTTAGAAGAGATCTGGATTTCCCAGCATCACATAGCACAGAGCTGGGGAACTGAATCCAGCCATTCTGAAAGCCCCAGTGTGACAGGTTACAAATCCACTGAGCCACAGAGCAGAAATTGGAGCAAAGAGGCCACACTAGTGGAAGCTCACGTCCTGGGTTCTCTTGGATTTCCCACTTCTCTTTTACCAGCACTACCTTCTCCCAGGATTTGCTCTTTCCCTTCAGCCTGGTGTTCCCACAGGGTTTCCCACCCACCTCTGCCAACCCTGACTCCACTGTCCCACCTCCTGCTCTTTCCTAACCAACATTGAAAGTTCCCTCATCTGCTGCTTTGGGAAGCTCACCACCTCCATTTTTTACTAAGGGATAAATGACAGAAAACCCTCCGGGATGAAGACAGAATCTAAATGCATTCTTAATTGGCAGATTATCCGCATAGAGAAGCAAAATGACATGAGACAGAGGATATTCCAGATAGTGGGCAGAGGGGAGTATTTTTAACACATACAGAGTTGGAAGGTGTTAATTTTCCAATATCCCTTCTGTCCTCTCAACATAACGCCACACTCAGGTTTTGACTGGATACATGGCTCCCAAGAATAAAGGTCTGGGGGCGCCTGGCTGTCTCAGTCCATAGAGCATGCAACCTTTGATCTCAGGGCTGTGAGTTCAAGCCCCATGATGAGTGTAGCGATTACTTAAAAAAAAAAAAAAAGATTAAAGGTTTATTTCTTACCTCTCATGGGTTGTGTCTGCTGTGTGATTAAGTTCCGCTTAGGTGACATGTGCAACTTCTGGGTCACACACTTCAACAGAAGAGCGCCTTCCCAACTATATCCGAGCTGAAATGCGGAGCGGCAGTGACCCACATTTTACTATGCGGAACAACAAAGCCTGAGGCCTGGACACCGTGGGTCACGGACCCACCCTGGACTATTTACACCTGAGCTCTTAAATCAGAAAAACTAGTTTGTTTAACCTTTCTTCTTTGTAGTCTCTGCCCAAGCAGCTAAAATAATATCTTAAATAATGCCAGGGTCCCGACTTGGCACAGCTGACTGTTCCACTCTCGGCAGAAAACCTGTACTTAGCCAAGAGGGCTTTTTGAAGTACGCCTAACTCATCAGAGCTGAAAGAATAAAGCCACGGAGCCCCTGGGCTGGAAGGAAATGCATGAAGCTGGGTAAGATCACAGTTGTGGCCAACTGTGGCAAATTAAAGTACACCACCTATGCTTTCAGAAATTTTAATTTGATTTTTATAAAAGCTAAATTCCAAACAAAACAGGCACCCAGGCCAATTTTGGCCCACAAGGGACCAGCTTTTGAGAGCAGATTTGGTCCAGCCTATTCACTTCCCACACAAGAGTTAGGGCCAGAGAGATCAGGGGATTCCTCAGAGCCTTCACCCCACTTGAAACGGAGCTGTGCCTAGACGTGGGTGTTAAACCTCCCAGACCTGCACCTCCCTGTACAGCCAGCTGAAGCCCCAGACATCTCAGCTCCCTGGCAGGCAGGCAGGGCGGGGGGCACCTAAATGCCATTTGGAATCAGACTCGAAACTGCACATGTAAGGAAAGGTCAGGTCCTCTGTCTCTCTTCCTCAACAATGCAATCCTAAAGCCATTAGATGGGTAAGAAGGATGTCCCCATGTGGGAGTAGCTGTGGGTGGGTGTCTGAGGCTGAGCTGGGTGAGGAAGATGTCCATGGTAAGGGCGAGCCCAACACCCTGAGAACCAGGATGAGGTGAGCAGGGCGTCCTTGGGAGAATGGGAGATTGGTGAAACCAACCAGAACAAGTATCGAGGGTACCGGGAGGCAGGTTTCTGACGGTCAGAGACAAGAGAAGCAAATCCTGGAAAGGCAAACACTGAACAAGCACTATGATGTTGGACTGGATGTGAAGTTCTGATATGGCCTCATGGTTGTCCATATGTAGAAAGGTTGTATGTATGTGTATTTCCCAACTCTTGTCTGCTGTGAGGACCTCGCAGTACTGAAATCTTCATGTTCACATGTCTCGGCTTCTCAATAGGATTCTTGACTAACAGGAATCAGGGCTCTTCAGAGAAAATGGCTGATTCCAAGGCTGGGGCAGGTAAGTACAAGAACCACCCAGAACATCTTGCTCCAAAAAGTAAATAGGAAAATATAAGAACATACAAACACAAGTAAATAAATAGAAAGTCTAAGAGAAAACAGGCCATATAGGTAGTTTCAAAGCACCTCTCCGTGAAAGACATTCATTTACAAAGGGGAAAAGAAATGTTTTACAATGGAGAAAGCCAGCAGACACCTCCTTATGAGAGTGACATTAACATCCTCAGTAATGGACAAATGGCAACAAGCCAGAGCCTGGTAAGATGCAGCGAGGCGAACACAGCATCACTTCTGTGATTGTACTGCTCTACCACAAAAAAAATTTTTTAAAGATTTTATATATTTGAGAGAGCACAAGCATGAGCAGGGGGGAGAGGCAGAGGGAGAAGCAGACTCTCTGCCGAGCAGGGAGCCCAATACAGGGCTCCATACCAGGACCCTGAGATCATGACCTGAGCCAAAGGCAAACGCTTAACCCACTGAGCCACCCAGGCGCTCCTTAAAACACAAATCTTAAACCCGAATCTACTCATGAGCAAACACCAAGTTCAGGGGCATTCTACCAAGTAAGTTGTAATTTCCAAAGTGTCATGGTCAGGGCGCCTAGGTGGCTCAGTCAGTTAAGTGTCTGCCTTCTGCTCCAGTCATGATCTCAGGGTCCCGAGGTCAAACCCCATGTGGGGCTCTCTGCTCAGTGGGGAGTCTGCTTCTCTCTCTGCATTCTCCCTCTCTCAAATAAATACCTTAAAAAAAAAATAAATAAAGTGTCATGGTCATAAAAGTCAAGAAAAAAAGTAGAACAACATAGCTCCTTTTGGTATAAAGGACATTACTGATACAAGGGGTTAAAGTTGAATGGGATCTGAGAATAAGATGTATCAATAATTTCCTGATCTTGATGGCATACGACAGTTACGTAGGAAAATGTCCTCGTTTGTAGAAATACATATTCAAGGATTTGGAGTGTTGGGAGAGGTCAATACATACTCTCAAATAGTGAAGGGGAAAGAAGTTCTTTGTACTGTACTCCAATTTTGAAGTTTGTGATTATATAAAAACAAAAAATTAAATTACAGAAGAAAAAAATGAAGAGACAGCGATTCAAAAGAGAGGTACACAAGGAAGGAGAACACTAATTTTAGGTGACTCATCACTAGAGCACTAACTCTGGAGCCAGACTGCTTGGGTTCAAATTTCAGCCATTTCCACCATTTATCAGCTGGTTGACTTGGGAAAAGTTACTCAACCTCTCTGTTCCTCCATTTCCTCGTTAATAAAGTGAGCATTACAATAGTACCTACTTCACAACTTGTTATGAGAATTAAATGGGTTTCTATTTGTTAAGTGCTTTGAAAAGTGCCTGGAACATAGTAAGTACCATAGAAGTATGAGTGAAACAAATAAAATGTCCCCTGGGGTTGTTCAAACTGGAGTAACCTCACACATATGCTCCACAAGGAACAGGGGTAGTGGACAGAAAATAAACCAACTTACTAACATTTCTTAACTTAAAAGACACTCATCTGCAATTACAGCCCAATACTATTTTTTCACTGACATTCTGGGGCTTAGATTTTACCCAAAAGTTAAGTCACCCACAGAAGCTCAGGTGATCTGTGTCGTTAGCAGACCAGAAGTAGGAAATGCAGGTTACCAATGGCGCTGGAATGTAAAGCATTCCATAAATGCAGGGCATGGTGCTTAGCACATCTGTCTGCAGAGTAGAAAACCTTTTCCATGGTGACCTCCTGGATACCACAGTCAACACAATGCCCTTCCCTGCCAAACTCAGGCGTTTGCTCTGAGCAGCAGTGCCACCTACAGCTCAACACCGTAAAGACAACTCCATATTATCTGAATCCTGGCCAAATTTCCCCAACTGTAGAGTTGACAGGGCTAAAATTGACCTTCAACCAGCCAAGAGCAAATGTAGAGTGTTGATAGATATGTGTTTCCATTTTTTTTTTTTTAATAAAGACTTGACACAGAGAGGGAGAGAGCACACAAGCAGGGGGAAGGACAGAGGGAGAGGGAGAAGATTCCCCACTGAGCAGGGAGCCCAATGTGGGACTTGATCCCAGGACCCTGGAATTATGACCTGAGCTGAAGGCAGACGCCTAACCGACTGAGCCACCCAGGTACCCCTGTGTTTCCATTTTCAAACCTAATCCACCTTAGAAAGTGAACAGTCTACGTAATAACTTATACATAAGGAAGGGGAAATCTCACTTATAACTCAAATCTTAAAATATATAGGAATAAACTTAAAAGACACATGAAATGCACTACAAAATTTTGCGGAGTCATAAATACCTGAACAAATCAACATATACATAATGAGATCAAAAAAATCTGAGTACTATGAATTAGTTCTTTCCTAATTTATTTATAAATTTAATGTAATTCCAATGAAAATACCCCAAAACTTCCCGTTTCAAAAAGCTGAAACATGCTTCTACATTTCTTTTAGGAAAATATAGAAAACACTCTAATAGCAATAGCCAGTATCTACAGAGCCCTCACCATGTGCCAGGCAGAGTTACTTTTATAATTTTTCTTCTTTAAAATTGTGGCAGGTATTATTACTGCCCTGAGGAATAGAATGTATTGTTTTAGCAGACCAGCACCCACATTTCATTCCCAGGATAATATCATTATTTCCAAATCCAGGGAATTACGTTCCCTTGACTTCAGCATTCGAGTATTAATACAGTGGTCTTGCTCTTCCTCAAAACAATGAGCAGGTCACATACTGGACAGGCAAAGGATCCACACCAGGCCAACCGCTGGCTGCTTCAAGATTTTAATTTTTAGTAAAGAAAATAAAAGGCCTAAAAATAGTTGAAGTTCATTCATTCTAGCAGAACAAGGTAGTTCATTATTACCTGCTTTCTAGCTAGTCCGGAGAATAAGGAATTGAGGAAGGTGACAAACCCAGAAAGCATCAACACAATGCCATTTGCACTTGGAGAATGAAGGGCAAGAAAACAGAATGGTGTTGGCAGAATCCTGTGTTACCACAGCAGAGGGGGCACCTGACAAGCTCTGCAGTCACAGAACAAAGATTAAAACCACTGACAGTAACTGCCAAAGGTTGGCAGGGAGGGAGTGGGGAAATGGATACTCTGACCTCTGTGCTTTGATTTTCTGCACAATCAAAAACCAGAACACAAAGAAAGCTCAGGTGAAGGAGTCCAGAGGTCAGCCCTGAAAGACACACTGCGGGAGAATGTTGGAGAATGAACCCGCAGGAGCAAAGTGAGTGCGACCACCATTCTTTACAATTTTTGCTAAAGGCAAAATTGTTTTCTGCAGCTTACAACAAAGAAGCCAAACTGGTAGACCCCAGATTACAGTTAAGAAAATGAAGTTCAAATAGGTTAGCTGTTTTCTGAAGGTCACACAGGTAATCTGAATAGGACTCTAAAAAGAAAACAGGAATTTAAAGACCTGGGCCATAGCAAGAATTGGGCGCCTGGATGGCTCAGTCGGTTAAGTGTCCGACTCTTGATTTCAGCTCAGGTCATGATCTCAGGGTTGAGATCAAGCCTCACCTGGTCTCTGCACTGGGTGGGGAGCCTGCTTGAGATTCTCTCTCCCTCTAAAAATAGATAAAGGCCGGGCGCCTGGGTGGCTCAGTTGGTTAAGCGACTGCCTTCGGCTCAGGTCATGATCCTGGAGTCCCGGGATCGAGTCCCGCATCAGGCTCCCTGCTCGGCAGGGAGTCTGCTTCTCCCTCTGACCCTCCCCCATCTCATGTGCTCTCTCTCATTCTCTCACTCTCAAATAAATAAATAAAATCTTTTAAAAAAAAAAATAAAAATAAAAATAGATAAAGGCCACAAGAATTAAATCAGTCCAATACACGTGTATGTATGTATACACAACCACATATATACACTAATCACTGAATCAGAATATACAACCTACAAACAGATCTTGGTATCCACAAGAATGCATCGTATTATAAAAGGCTCAGTGAGGAAAGGGAAATCCATTCATCAAATCTGGGCTGGGGGGGACGGAGTATTAAATATGTGAAGGGGATTTCAATTTATATCAAATCACAGCTTACACCTTAAGGCCAAACGGATTAAAGACCAATAGGCCAATCCCACAAAACACTTACAGGCCTTTCCAGTGGAAAAAAAAAAAATAGTCTCTATATTTTTAATCCAGAACCCTATACTGAATTTTCCATTCAATGTGGAGACAGCCCTTTCCTTTAGAAGACTCTGCAAAAACTACCTCCCAAACCACCAGTCAGGAAGCTTCTGCAGGATGTGCTCCAGCAAGACTAGAGGATAAAGCAATCAGACAAAATGCATGGGAGCCAGGAAGCAAGAGTCTCTAATGCAGAAGACCAGCAAAGGAAAGGGAAATTCACCGAGGTCACTCGTATGCTAGCCCCGAGCAGACCATCTCATTGAAGCAGAAGACAAAGAGCACTGGGACAGGTGATCCCTGGAAAAATAAAAACAGCTTCCTGAGTAACTGGAAAATCTTAACAGGCATGTGACAGAATCCAGGCA
The DNA here is from genome assembly GCF_002201575.2 of Neomonachus schauinslandi. Taxonomy (NCBI): domain Eukaryota; kingdom Metazoa; phylum Chordata; class Mammalia; order Carnivora; family Phocidae; genus Neomonachus; species Neomonachus schauinslandi. The sequence continues at coordinate 18,968,813 of NC_058409.1, forward strand.
TTTAGAAATAATTAGTAACGGTCTATTTTTATGAAATATCCAGAATAGGCAAATCCAGAGACAGAAAGCAGACTGGTGGTTGCCAAGGACTGGGGAATAGGGTGAAAAAGCGAGTACTGCTCAGTGGGTATGGGGTTTCCTCTGGGAGTGATAAAAATGTTCTGGAACTAGTCAGTGGTGATCGCTACACCAATGAGTCAATGTACCCAAATGCCACTGAGATGCACACTTTCAAATGGTTATGTTGTAGTTTACCACAATAAGAAAAAAAATAGATGTAGAGCAAATTAAGCAATAAGGGCAATTACAAACTCCAGGAAAAAGACAAGAAAGCAGGCATGATTTGTTGCCCTTTGCAAGTCATAATTAAGTCATGACTACAGACTTAACCAGATGCCGTGGTATAAAAAGATGAGGGGAATGGAGGGAAAGAGGCTTTATGTTTGGGGAAGTGCTAATAAGAAAGTTAATCCTCACCTACAGCATTGAGAACTCTGCATTCAATATCTAAACTGATTAACTGAAAAATAGCAGTAGGAGCTTATTAGGAATAACGTGGTCAGCAACAGTAGAAAAGGTGAGGGTGGTCACTCCAGTAAGGGGCGGGGGCAGATCAGGGGGAACAGTGTTTTAAGCATTATAGGCCCACTGTATTTTGAACTGTGTGCAAGTATTTAAAAACACACTTAAAAAAAAAAGCAGAGGAAAAAATTTATAACCTAACTTTCTAAGCTTAAATTGGAAAGACTATAAAAGATCAATAGATTTGGGGCATCTGGCTGGCTCAGTGGGTAGAGCATGTGACTCTTGTTCTTGGGGTTGGGAAGGTCGAGCGAGCCCCATGTTGGGTGTGTAGACTACTTAAAATCTTAAAAGAAAAAAAAAAAAAACAATAGATTTGATTGCATGAAAAGTCCAAAACTTCAGTACATCAGAATGTATCAACACTTTCTGGGACTGAAAAATAACATCCTGGCACCTAATGTCTTCACACTTCCCCTTAAATTTCCCTTTAAGGCCAACAAACTTCTCAAAACCAAACATGAGCAGTTACGTGCAAGAGGGGAGAAGTACAGAAAGGGCAGAAGTTGCAGACAATCACCAGCGCAAACGCCTACAGCAAACAGGCAGATAAGTAAAGTTACACTGCAGGCAAGAGGAGACAGATCTGAAGTGCTAGGAGGGCAGAAGAGCAAGGACATGGCCTCCTCGGTCCCCTCAGCATTCCCAGGGACAGAGAATGCCACGAGAATGATCTCTGGTTGCATAGCAGAGAAGAGAGGAGTGAAAAAAGTAACCGCATCCCTATTTCCTTTGAGAAAACTGCCTCAACTCCATTCTGTGAGGTCTTCCTCATGAGTGCCTGCCTCCCAAAATGGAGGTCAGGACAATCAAGTCTTCCAACGCCTGCCTATGGAACTACAAGAGTCAGGATCCCAGGGTCAGACGGTGGGACGCTGTCTCCAGAGACTGGAGAAGTACAGCAAGATGCCAAGACACGGGTTCACGGCAGTGGTGGAAACTGGTATGCTGACAGCAAGCCCTCTTGTCCACAATGGGGGCCAGGAGATGGCAGTATGGCGACAGCACCAGATGCAAGCAGTCAGGAGGGGCTCAACGGAAACAGTAATCACACGAAGCGGTACAGGGCCCCTAGCACCTTAAAATACACAACCCTAACAACACACACAAAGGTGTATCTCAACTTCCTTGGTTAAAAACACTAACAAGTGACATTTATTTGTTGAGTCACTAAAAAAGGACAAAGAGGGACAATTTAAGCACAAATTTTTTTTTTTTTTAAGATTTTATTTATTTATTTGAGAGAGAGAATGAGACAGAGAGAGAGAGCATGAGAGGGGGGAGGGTCAGAGGGAGAAGCAGACTCCCTGCCGAGCAGGGAGCCCGATGTGGGACTCGATCCCGGGACTCCAGGATCATGACCTGAGCCGAAGGCAGTCGCTCAACCAACTGAGCCACCCAGGCGCCCTCCATCAACCTTTCTTAAGTCTTTCTTACGTCTGTAATTTTAGGCATTGCTGGTTTTCCACTAGAGAACAGGAACTGTCCGCCTCTTTGATGTAACCCCAACTTCTTCCTGCCCATATGCTCTCAACAGGTATCTATCACCAGCATTTCACTTAATTAATATTCAAGGTTGACAACAGCATGCCTTGGTAAGCCCTAGTCCCAGCTACGCCATGGGACATATTATGAATACCTTTCCCACCCTGATAAATTTTTAATTGCTTCGTTTTTTCATTTGCTTACTTCTCTGTCATAACTCAACCCACTCTTTGCCAGTCATCCAAATCTCTCCATACACCCTGATGCATTAGGTTATCTACAAATGTCATCTTCTTGGAAGGCTTCTGCCCAGGTCTAACCCAGCCGGGCAGGATAGACTGCCAGGAAGACAGAAGACCTTCAAGAGCCAAAGTGGGCTCCACAGGCAACTTTGGGCTGAACCACTCCAAAGGCTCAGTTTCCCAAGAGAAGGAGGCAGATTCTCAGCCACGAATAAACTAACTTTCCTCCTTTCACAAAAAAAACACATGCTGCCACACACAGAGTGGTCATTCTCCCAGAACAAATCCAAGGGCAACTGCACAAATGTAATAGCTATAAAAATGGTCTAAGGCTGCATAAGAAACCCAGACACGCTTTCCACAGACATGGGCAGAGTCCTTGGCAGGTGCAAAACCTATGTCCACCATGCATATCTTTTTTGTGGTGACACAAGCCAATATGAGCAAGAGAAGTCATAATGGTGATAAAGACCCTTAGTCATTTCATACAGAGCAAGTCATTCCACATGGGCGCTGTGCTGTGCTAACCCACATGCAAGGAACACGAACACACTCCCTGCAAACACGCTAGAGGCTAATGTGAGTCAATACTCACTACGGCAATCTTTATTCACACTCAGCAGATGTTCCTGCATCTACCCAGAAGACTTCTAGTTTCTTCTCCATTCTATTCTGTTTTTCCAATTTCCTCCTATTGCATCTACTCCTTTTTTTTCTAAATTATAATAAAAAATTCTTAAACTCGGGGCGCCTGGGTGGCTCAGTCGTTGAGCATCTGCCTTCGGCTCAGGTCATGATCCCAGAGTCCTGGGATCAAGCCCCGCATGGGGCTCCCTGCTCCGCGGGAAGACTGCTTCTCCCTCTCCCATTCCCCCTGCTTGTGTTCCCTCTCTCGCTGTGTCTCTCTCTTTCAAATAAATAAATAAATAATCTTAAAAAAAAAATCTTAAAAAAAAAAATTCTTAAACTCACAAATTACTAGTAACAAAAAATTCATCCTTTTACTAAATATGGCTATGTCATGACAATTTAGTTTTATTTTTAAAAAATAAGTCTCTTGATTTAGCTGGGGCCTGAGGGTTAAGAGACTAGCCACTGTTGTAATCAAAATGATGCATTTATTCAGGGCAAATCTTAATTTTCTTCATCTTCAGAAGAAATGCCTATAAATCTGAAGTAACGTCAATTTACTGTCACCTTCACTGAAACTTGATTCCTTGAGCCAGAGGAAGGTCCTTACTGTAGTTGATGGTACTAGAGGGGAAAAAAAAATGAACAAATTCAATGAAGGGTAGTACATACATAATATAGAATGTTTTATGCCATTAAGAAAATCTAGCATTTCTATACACATAACAAGGTGAAATGTCTAAGATACAAGTTGGTAAAGAAAAAAAATTAGGATACGAAACAAGGTTAGTACAGATCCAGTTTTATAAAAGAGAAAAGACAAAGGAGAGAAACACAGAAATCTGGAAAAACACGTATCCAATATGTTATTCATAGTCTTCAGGGCACAAGAATATGGGGATCCACTCTAGATGTCGGGTGCGCAAGGAAAGTAAAAGGAACGTAATTGATTTCAAAGAACAGGAACCAGGAAACAAACAAACAAAAATAAACAAAACCCCACAACAACAAAGAATGGGAACCAGGACAGCGTGCATGTGTCTGGGACTTAAGGCACAGCCAAAAGCACGTCAGAATTTCCAGACAGACATCAAGTCACTGAGGCTCTAAGGGGCTAAGTTTGGGAATCCACCTGAGGTTACAGGGCTAGTGAGAAGCAATAAATTGAGACTAAGATGAGCATCCTTGGATCCTCAACTTGTGTTCTTTCTATAACATAACATCACATGGGCCTGACCCACATATTGTTTTAATAGAGTTGGGTAAAAATATTTCCATCTAAGGGAAAGGAAAAACAGCATATAAGTGGGGCGCCTGGGTGGCTCAGTCAGTTACGTGTCCGACTATGGATTTCGGCTCAGGCCATGATCTCGGGGTCATGAGATCCAGCCCTGCATCAGGCTCTGCGCTCAGCGTGAGTCTGCTCGAGATTCTCTCTCCTTCTCTCTGCTCGTCCCCCAGCTCGTGTACCTTCCCAATAAATAAAGTATTAAAAAAAAAAAAAAACCAACCCCAAAATAGCATACAAGTAGAACAACCAACTCCTAGTAAAATTCTCCCTAGTAAAATTCTCCCTCACTAGCCACCGGTGTGCTGGGTAAACGAGCTAATGCACCGTCACGAGCCATGCTCACTCCTGTGGCCTGCAGGGGCCCTGCACACCTCCCCTCTGCTATTGCTCCTACCATCTGCAAGGGTGGTGGCCCCACCCAAGGAGAAAACTGAAAGTACAGCTTCTCCCACTCTCTCCTACTGGTTGACCTTCCAATGTCCTGCTCCTCTGGTGTCTCCAGACAGAAACCACCACCGAGACAGTTTCACAGTCGAGCCCTGGGCACTAGCTGAAGTGGGACAAAAAAGGGAGACAAGTAACAGTACAGGATGGATGCCCTGGGAGGGGACAGCTGCAGTTCGTTACAAAACCAAACTGAAGTGAAGCCGCACGGAAAAGCACATTCCAATGGCTCGAAGCTCAAACCCACCCTCCCAAAGCCTTTTCTTACCAAGTGGATCTTCTCATGTACTGTTTCCAGGCATCGCTACCAGACTCCCGGCCACCTCCAGTGTGCTTTTCTCCTCCTAGACAAATACACAAGAAGTTCACAGGTCATGAGCAGTTTCTCCGGGTGCAGCCTCTTCTTGGGAGCACGGAGAGAAACACACCGAAAGGAGACCAGAGCTACCTGACCAATAAGCTCCCATTTAGCTCAGAGTATCTCCTCTACAAACAAAAGACAGAGACCAAATAAACAGGAAAAAAGAACTAAGAGGGGGGAAAAAAAAAAACCCAAAAGGAATAAAGAGGCAACAAATTTGCCAGAAACAAAAGAAAACCAACCTTACCATTAGACCAGATATTAAGATGGGAAACTTCTGGACAGTGGAAATATAATTTTCTCATTTAAGCTTAGCTATACACAATTTTCAACAACATATATACACTGCTTTTATAATATTCTGAAATATAACATGAATGTCTTTATATCATAAGAAGGTAATGAGTCCATAAAACAAGAAAAGGATACTATGTACAACGTGCCATCAAAGCACAAGTCTTGGTGGTGTTTTTAGTAACAGCACAGGAGAAAACACTCAACAGAAGAGCTAGAAGAAAAATCTGAGCAGGTGTCTGGCTGGCTCAGTCAGTGCAGTGTGCGACTCCTGATCTCGGGATTGTGAGTTTGAGCCCCACGTTGGGGATAGAGATTACTTAAAAATAAAATCCTAGGGGCACCCGGGTGGCTCAGCCGATTAAGCATCCGACTCTTGATTTTGGCTCAGGTCATGATCTCAGGGTCATGGGATCGAGCCCTGTGTTGGGCTCTGCACTCATCGGGGAGTCTCCTTGAGATTCTCTCTCTCCCTCTCCCTCTGACCCTCACCCAGCACGCAGGCACTCTCTCTCTTCTCTCTAAAGTAAATAGATCTTTAAAATAAATTAAACTAAAAAATCTTTAAAAAAAAATGAGGAAATCTCCCATATAAAAAAAAAAGATGGAAAATAGGAGGGAAAAGATAACAAAAATAGACAATGCTTCAAGAGATAACATTCAAGTAATAGTTCCAGTAATTAGAAAAATTGGGGTGCCTGGCTGGCTCAGTCAGTAGAGCATGCAACTCTTGATCTCAGGGTTTTAAATTCAAGCCGCATACTGGGTGCAGAGATTACTTTAAAAAGCGGGGGCACCTCGGTGGCTCAGTCGATTAAGTGTCTGACTGTTGGTTTCAGCTCAGGTCACGATCTGGAGCTGGAGCATGGAGTCTGAGATTCTCGCCCTCACTATCCCTATGCCCCTCCCCCTCAACATTCTCTCTCTAAATAAAACCTTAAAAAAAGAGAGAGAGAAAAAGTGGAAGGGAAAAAATTTGTCAAAAATACTACCAAAACAGAACTAGCAAAAACACCCCAGCCCTGAAAATTATGAGCCCCAATACTCTAAAGCTAATCACTGGCCCAATGTCCAAGAAAAATTTGTACAAAGACCTCCACTGACATAAATAGGAAAAAATATAAAAAGAGAGACTGGAAATCAAAGTGGAGGGCGCCTGAGTGGCTCAGTTGGTTAAGCGACTGCCTTCGGCTCAGGTCATGATCCTGGAGTCCCTGGATCGAGTCCCGCATCGGGCTCCCTGCTCGGCAGGGAGTCTGCTTCTCCCTCTGACCCTCCCCCCTCTCATGTGCTCTCTCTCATTCTCTCTCTCTCAAATAAATAAATAAAATATTAAAAAAAAAAAAAAAAAAAGAAATCAAAGTGGACTGGGCTCTTCATCCACGATACCAGAAATCATAATGCAAATGAATAACAACTGCAAAAGTCCGAGGAAAAATTATTGCAAACTGTGCAGGAAAGACAGAGCAGGTCTGCTTGCAATATTGCTGCCTGTGGGAACCTGGCTGCTAAATAGTTCCCTACACGGACATAAAACTTCTCCTAAATGATAAAAGTGTCTCACGGGGCCTCAGCTGTTTTGGAACAATGTGGTTTATGTTAAACCCCTGCTTTCTCCTTCAGGGAGTCTGGAGTTTCGGTATATGCCAGGGAAAGGAGGCCTGGGTGACCAGCCCCCAACAAAAGCCTTGGGTGCTGAGTCTCTCATGAGTTTTCCTGACATGTCACGTTTGTCATCCCGATCCATTGCTGGAAGAATGGAGCACATCCTGTGTGACTTTGAGGGGGAGAACACGGAGAAGCATGGTTGGTTCCTCTGGTTTCCTCTTGACCTCAACGAGCATGATAACATCATGCCACACACACAGAAGAGGAAGGTTTAAGAAAGTTCATCTATGCTAACAGAGGGTCAACAAATAATGTCTAAAGTGGAGAAAGAGTAAACAGTTAAAGCACCCTACTTCGAAAAACTGAAGTAGGGGCACCTGGCTGGCTCACTTGGTGGAACACGCCGCTCTGGATCTAAGGGCTGTGAGTTCCAGCCCCACGATGGATGGAGAGATTGCTTATAACTAATAAATAAAAAGTAAAAAAAAGTAAGGAAAAAAAAAAAAGTAAATTTACTCAAAGTAGTTGCTGCTGGGAATGAAGCCGGAATAGAAAAGTGGGAGAACCCCCTTTCCCATTTAAAAATTATAACTTGCGCAGGCTCCAAGGAAGAAGAGTCAGGTGCACAAAGAAGTGTGGGCTACAAACGGAATAAAGGCCTGCAGGGGGAGAGATGGACACTGGTGCACGCAGGCCACCAGGGCCGAGCCTGAAGGAAAGCAGGAGCCTTTCATCAAAGTCGGCACACTGAATAGTAAGGGTAGCAAACACTGGGCTAAAACATTAAAAACTGCCTTGAACGATTTAAACTGTTGGAGATATTAATGCATGTGTGTTTTCCTCTACACATATATAGACATATATGTAAGTATAAACAAGGTAATCTGTTTTCACTATACTTCCCCTCATTTTTGGTTGTAATGCTTAACACACGATTGTTAGTTGGAATGGCTTTAAAAAAAAAAAAAAAAAAACTATTAACCATGAGAAAATACAAGCAGAACCCAGTGTAAAAAAACAAGTTGGTATTTTATCTAAAATAAAAGCTCATGTTTAACACTTACCACATCCCTTTGCAACCAAAAACCAGAGCTTTTCGTGTGACGGAATCTGGCTTATCTCTAAAGCCAGGGGTTCTTAATGTTCTTTGGGTCATAGACCATCTCCCCAAAAAAGAGATGCCACCATTTCAAGGGGTCACATATACTAAGCTAAGGGCCCCGGCTCCAGTGTGATGCTGTGTTTGAGAATAAAAAGTCGGATCTTGGACAATCACTCTGAATGTGGCACGTAAGCTCCTCTTAAGCATGTTAGAACAGATTCTTACCAGGTTCTATTATTTCGGTTTCTTGGTCAAACTTTTCTAAAAGCTACGACTGCTTTTCCCTTGCTGCCCAAATTGTGTCCCCTCCCCAAATCCCTATGTTAAAAACCTAACTTCCAATACTTTGCTGTATTTGGCAAAAGGACTTTCAAGGAGGTAATTAAGGTAGAAGTCACAAGCCCAAAAAAGAAGTCATAAAGGTACGGCCCTATAACAATAGGACTGGTGTCCTAGGAAGGGAAGAGGCACCAGGGATGTACGGGCAGGCACAGAGAAAAGGCCACGTAAGGACTGAAGAGAGGCCTCAGGAGAAACCAGCCCCGCCAACACCTTAACCTTGGACTTGAGAACGTCAGTTTCTGTTGTCCAAGCCACCAATGCCATGGTGTTCTGTTACGATACCCCGACCACCTAACATACTGCCCCCAGCATGGAAAAGGATTCTCTACATACCGAATGCACCTCCAATCTCAGCCCCGCTCGTGGGGATGTTGACGTTCACAATGCCACAGTCTGATCCTTTCGGTCTGTGTGTAGAAAGGGAAGCATGGTTGAAAGCAACATACAGGAAATTAAGAAACAAAACAAACAAAAAAACCCAAACAAAACCTCTAAGACTCTCGATGCTCAAAAATGGTCTTTCAACTATGATGGTTTCGTTTTCTTTTTTTGTAAGCCCATTCACCACACATATTAGGCTTATGTAAATTCCCAAAATAGACAAATTATACCCAAGCCAGCGAAAGATTCTGCCCAAATCCTTGGTAAAGATGCTACTTGAAAGTCCCTGTTTCACTTCATTATTCCAAGCAAAGACTTCTTCTTCATTCTGAAAGGACAGACAATGGAAGATGTTAGAGGACGCAGTGTTCAGGTCAAAGTTCACGATGGTACATTTCATGAGATGTACCAGTATAATTTCAGTGCACAAAAGTAAACCAAAATCTCCATCTCTTACTAATTGTTTCTCTTATACACAGCTTTGCGGGGTTTTTCCTTAACTGTACTCTGAGAAACAGAGATGAGGACATGCTTCCATTCAAGCTGCTACATCTAGGAGCCAATATTTACTGAGCTCCTACTATATGCAACCCACTGACCTAAGCACTTTGCATGCATTTAGGTATTTAATCCTCATCCAATGATACAGGTTTTATATTATCCCCAATCTACAGATTAGGCAAGATACACTAAATAATTTACTCAAGAATTCACTCACATACACACAGTACAAAACATAAAATTATCCTCTCTAGTCACATGACGTGAAACAATACTAAGACGATTTAAATCAAGGTTTTTAAAAAGCAGTCCTGGGGCGCCTGGGTGGCTCAGTCGTTCAGCGTCTGCCCTCGGCTCAGGTCATGATCCCAGGGTCCTGGGATCGAGCCCCACATCGGGCTCCCTACTCAGTGAGAAGCCTGCTTCTCCCTCTCCCTCTGCCTGCCGCTCTGCCTACTTGTGCTCTCTCTCACTCTGTCAAAACAAATAAATAAAATCTTTTAAAAATAAAAAGCAATACTATAATTGCAAAAACATGTGATTCTCATTATCATAGTTTAACTATTAATCATGGCACATTCAAACCTTGATTCGATTGCCAAATATCTGCTGGCATGGCTTGGGCCTGTCTCACGGTGGGAAAGGAGACCCTCTAGCTCTTTCCGTCTACTAAAACCCCCAGTCTCTCCATGGATACAGGTTACAACTGTATGTCTTAGATCGCTCATGTAGCTTTTCATTTGTCTGCTGATACTCAGCACTCAGGCTATGGGACTATCTGGTCCCTTCCGTGTGGAAGCTGACCATCAGGCCTACACAGCTCAGAACAGGTGACACGTGAAGGAGAGTCAGTCTCCATAAACTCCAATCCGGTCCTCAGCCTGCCTTGGTTTCCCTGACAGCGAGCCCGACATGTTCCACAGTATATAGTGTTCATCTCATCATGGTTTAGCCTTCACCTTCAAACTCCTACTAGCACAGTGACTTCCTAAAACCTCCCGAAAGGCTAACCGAGTGTAATTTCATATACCTTCATTTTCGTCTTCGCAGTTGTTTCAACATCAAACTCAAGAAAAGGGAAACAGAATCCATTTTTACCTTGAATTTAAAGACGTAAAGAATCGGAGCAAACGTCTCTGTGTGTGCAATGGACGCGTTGTGGGCCAGACCTGTCACAATTGTCGGTTCTACGTAATTGCCAGGACGATCCATGACCTTCAGTAGAGAAATAAAGTAATGAGAATGAAGGCATTTTGCTTTCTAGTACTTCGGGTCAGAGGACACAAGCTTTCCCTCTACTTAGAGGAGAGAAAAAAATAAACACCATTTATACAGATAAATTGTTTCCCCAAAGTAACTTTCCACCATGAACAAAAATCTTCTCTGTCTCCTGTTGATACTTAGTTGGTCAAAGAAAAATAGAAAAAGGAGCGAAGGAGCAAAAGCTGTGACATGTGATGCGAGCAAGTGACACTGAAAAAAGTGACAGGTGTTTTTTTAAAAAGTTTATATAATGTAAAAACAGGTCATCTATACTGTCTGAAGACTGTATTATACCCCATCTCCAAATTCCTACGTGGAAGCCTTAACCCCCCCAGTGTGACTGAAATTGGAGACAGACCTTCAAGCAAGTAATTAAAGTTAAATGAGCTCACGTGGGTGGGGCCCGAATCTGACAGAATAGAAGTCCCTACAAAAAGAGAAAGAGATACCAGAGACTTATTCTCTCCACACTCAACGCGTGGACACTGAGAAGGAGGCCGTGTGCATGGTCTGTGTGCCAGGAACAAAGGCCTCACCAGAAACCAACCCTGCCAGCACCCTGACTTTAGACTCAGTCCCAAGAACTGTGAGCAAAGTGAATTTCTATTGTTTTAATGACCCAGTGGAGCATCTGGGTGGCTCAGTTAGTGAAGCGTCTGCCTTTGGCTCAGGTTATGATCTCAGCGTCCTGGGATCAAGCCCCACGTGGGGGGCTCCCTGCTCTGTGGGGAGTCTGCTTCTCCCTCTCCCTTTGCCCCTCCCCCACCCCACTCGTGCTCTCTCTCTGAAATAAATTCTTAAAAAAAAAAAAACCTGTAGGTTAGTCAATACTGTCCAAATAACTGATTTTGTGGATTGTACTTAATTACTTGTCTTCAAAATCTCTCATGTATAGTATTACACATTTTCTTGCTTATTGATTTGACTCCTCGTTTTTCTTTTTTTTGCTGAAATTTCTTCCTTTGTTAAGAGAGGTTATCAGTTTCTAAATACCAGGATGCATATTTCTAACTGAGCTTTGTATTGCGCTGTGAAAGTCTTCTACACCGTTGTTTGTCCTTGGCATGTTCTCACGCATCCGTTGACAGACACTTCAAAGTTCTATGGGAAATGCAAAGTCCATGGTTCTGTGGGAAAGGAGTTCAAAACTCTGCACCACTGCATAGACCATCATGAGGGCTAAGATTTATATAGTATAAAAACGGGAATACTACATCAATGGAGAAATGAAACCCAACTGTCAATCCACTGATTAGACTAACATACTGACCAAACAAACAGCCAACCAGTTATGCTCATTATTCTCATTACCCTTTATGCCAAAATTGCCTTTATAACCAATTAGTTATGCAACAATAATGTTTTTGGTAAAAATGCTGGCAGCAAAGATGCCTATTATGGCCAAACTACCTAGGATCCCGTTTTTGATACCCTGCCTTTTAAAAGCAACCACTAAATACGGATTCTGACTGCTCTGAACACAGTCTTTTACTGTCCCAGGAAAAGGAGGTCTCCCTTCCATACAAATTCCCAGGGACTCAATTCAACAACCACGGCTCTGAGTTTCCTGTGCGTCCTTCCAGAAGTGTTCCATGCATTTTATGTTCTCAGTCACCAAAACACTGATTTCCCCCTTATAAAAGGGATGGAGAAAAGACAAGACAAGGGTCTCACAGCAGGAGACCCTTCACCCATCTGCCCAGAGCCCTGCTTGTGCCTAAGGAAGCAAAAATGTGTCACTACTAAGCTCAGGTGTCATTACCTTGCCACCATAGACCACGGTGCCACCTTCTTTCTTTGCTTCCTCCACTGCTTCCAGAAACATGTTCACTGCCTGTTTGGTGTGGAGTGGCCCATAGAGAACATTAGCTGCACAGAAAAAGGAATGCTCTTAATCTCACCCTGAATGGCATCATTTTATTGTTAGACGAGCTCTCTCAATGAACAGCCCCATCTCTTCATACAGCCCTCAGGTGTAGGGCAGGAGTCCGCAACCTTTCCCAGTAAAAGGACAGGAAATACTGAATCCTCTGCAGGACATATGGTCTCTACCACAACCACTCATCTCTGCGAGGGGGGCGAAAGTAGCCACAGAAGACACGGAAACCAGGGGGTGGGGCTGTGTCCTGACAAAGTTTCTCTACATGAACAGGGGGCAGGCCAAATCTGTCAACCCCTGGGTTAAAGGAATGGCTATCAAAGAATCAGAGCACTGCATTAAAATTTAAGATCCAGGGGGCCTGGGTGGCTCAGTCAGTGAAGCGTCTGCCTTCGGCTCAGGTCACGATCCCAGGGTCCTGGGATCAAGCCCCGCATCGGGCTCCCTGCTCAGCGGGAAGCCTGCTTCTCCCTCTCCCACTCCCCCTGCTTGTGTTCCCTCCCTCTGTCAAATAAATAAAATCTTTAAAAAAAACAAAAACGTAAGCTCCATTTATTCATGACCATGAGATCATTCTCTAAAAAGTTCACAGGCTCAGAAGCTGCTGTGGAATTCAATGGGAAGAGACGGATGCTGTTGGAATCCAGAGCCTTAAAGGGGACCAGGGGACAGAGGAAGAAGGGGATTCAGGTACGCCTCAGTGAGGAGGTGGCACCTTAAGAGCACCAGGCATGGGAAAAGCGGGGTGAAGAGCATTTCCAATGGAAAGGGCAGCAGGATGGAGCCTGGGACACTCGGAGCTCCGCGAGAAGGATGGAGAAGCTGGAGCTCAGGGAGCAAAGGAGCAAATGGTACACAGGAGTCAGGGTGGGTAAGAGGGGGAGGCAGAGGTCCCATCATGAGAGACTGTGAGCCGGACCCAGAGGGACTGGGAAGCAATCCAGGTTTTAGCTGGAGCAGTTAGCAGTCACTGGAGTGTAGGAAGCAGGAATGTGATTTGTCATCTAATTACATTAAAAAAAAAAAAATCACTCTGGCTTCTCTGGAAGGCAGAAGTGGAAGCAGGCAAGTCAGCTAGGTGACTCCTGCAGCCTTCCACGAGGATGCTCGTGGCTTGCACAGGAGTTTTAAAAGTGAAGAGAGAAAAGCTCATCCGAGTCATCCCATCAGAACACCACATCCTAAGCTCACCCACCAGCTGACATCAAGCACTGAGGATCCTAAGCTAGGAGCGGACGTGACACCCCAAGTGCCCAATAACCCTGCTTCTTATGTCCTCAGGCCTCTCAGGAAAGGAAAAACAGCAAGTATAAGATCAGAAACACTGGTAAGACCAGTTGTTAAAAACGAACATCTTTGAAATAAACCAGATACTCACAGTCCCATGGGTTCCCCACACGGATCTGCGCATAGGCTTTTTTAAGTCTATTTACAACTTCATCATGGATGCTTTCGTGTAAAAACTAAGTGAAAAAAGAAACATTCAGGAGAATAGTCAAACGTATAAATTTGTTAACAATGTGAAACTTTCCATAATTGTACTGATTTACAACTCATAATGGTTTTTAAACACTATGACCTCTGAAAACATAAGCAAATAAAGTATTAGATAATTTCTAATTCTAATATTAACTACATTAAGGCAAAATAATTTCCACTTGGTGGATGTTAGAAAAAAATTTTAGGCAATGTCTTTATCAAGTTTCTAAGGACCTATCTGGCCAAGCTTCACACATCAATTAAGCCTGTTTTGGTTCTAGAGTGTTTGACATCTTAATTACCAGATAACCTCAGGTTTACCTGTCCCTGTGGTAACTAGACATCATAGCAGAATAGTCGGCCTACTGATGCTGTGTAACACGCCCTTAGCCTCAGGCTAAGTAGGGCCCGGGAGGGATGTCTCAACCAGGAGGACCGCCCTTGGACTCACTCGAGGTAGGATGTAAGTTCCATGCTCTGCTCCCACCGACAGAGATGAACTTGTCAAGCCATCCATTCTCTGGGTTGGTCTCCATGTAACAAATAGATTGACAGTCATGGAGAGGTCCACAGTACTGGAATGGATTTTTCTACATACCATTAACTGTCCCTATGGAAACCACTCTGGGCAGTGACTAATAACATCCTCTAACATTTAACACTAAATATAAAGCCTGATTATGTACACTTGCCCCAACACACAAAGGAAAGTAAAACTCAGCCGAATAGACAAATGCTTGACTTCCATCTCATTTCAAATTTTACCATGTGATTATCTTTTGGAGTACCGATTTCTGTCTTAGCGTTAGCATAGTAAATGTTTAAAGCAAACAAATTCAATACATTGTAAATGTTCTATGAACATCCTATCTCAGATTTTTTTTGAGAGCTTCAACTATGGAACAAAGAAGGAAATACAGATAATCAATTGTTGTAAAATACATGAAAAATGAATATGAAAAGTTACAGAAAAAGGAGACTTTCCAGGTATCTTTTATTCTAATTTACATTATGTCAACCTTATAAAGAATTGGTTCATTCTCACTATGGGTGAGAATAAAAACACAAAGTCATGAACATCAGGGTTGTATCCCACAGAAAACTGAAATCTAGCTCAAATCTAAGTATGGAGATTAAACCTTCCAAACCCCACACACGGATGCTAAACCACATCCTCCCTGTATGCTCTTAATACTGATGTGTTCTAATCATTTGTGTGCAGACTACATATTCATACAGAGACAACAAACAAAGTCGTCTGCTTTTCAATAAACCATGCCATATCAAGTCTAGATCTAATACCAGACTTACAGGCCCAAAATTAAAATCTTAATAATATTTTACTACTTAAAGTGTTTTTATGAAAAAACCAAGGCTATCTTTCAGCAAATGATTTGCAAATTCTCCAAACTTTTAGCTGATTTTATTCTCTAAGTGACATTGGACTTTGTCCATATTGTTCTAGGTTTAAGACTGAAAACAGGTCTCATTCCCCAGTCAAACTCCAATCAATGAGCATGAGTCCACTTTTAGTTTGGGGTGGAGGGGGAGGCAGAGTCCCTGGTTGATCAGCACCATCTGCCTTGAGCAAGGAAGAGAGTAACAGGACCACAGATGTGCCAACCACGTCTGCAGAATACATTTTTCTAGCAGTACTTCCTAACAGTACAATGTGATCCTAAGTGGGGTTTGAAGACAACGTCATCCGACATCATGTGCCCTCGCAGACACACTCACCAGGCGCCTCGCGGTGGTACACCTCTGCCCAGCTGTCCCCACTGCTGCGAAGAGAGCCGATGGAAGAACTAAGCTGAGGTCCGCATCCTCAAAGGCTTAGAGAGACAAAGCAGATACCCATCAGTGTCGCCAAGTAGACTTGCTAACTGGTACTAAGTGATGTCCTCGAAAGCTCAGTAATAGACTATCAGCATTTTCCTTGTGCTAGAAGCATGCTCACATCACGGGGGCAACTTTTCTTCCAGGGAGGATTACATAAGAGCAGAATAATGAGCTCTAAGGTCTTTACCCCAGTACAGATGTCAAAGGAGATTAATAATGGTAGGTACCTCATGGGATTACTGTGGGGATTAAAGGAAATAACTCAGATGAAAGAGCTGAACACAGTATCTGTGAAACCCAGCGCTCGCTAAATGCTAACTATACTTTTGAATGAACACTCTTTAACCAGATGGGTTCAACCAGAATAAAGCCATCACCACAGTCTTTTTAAATTTCTGGTGCACACCACAAATATATAGGCATTTACACATGACGATGATGACGGCAATATGCAAATTACCAAATTTTGCTTTTTATCACAAAATCCATGCTTCTATCAAGCAATCACCCTACTGATGTCCATTATCCAGAATAGGCTGATAGCCTCTTTCCTTCTGTGCCCAACAACTGAAAAAGACAATCAAGTCAACTCCAAGCCTACAGGTAAACGATGCAATGCTTTAAGGAAGGACTCCTTCCCAGTATAAAAGCACTCAATATTTCATTACAGACAAGCTAATTTTTTAAAATATAAAGGAATCAGGAAGTTGTGTAAGAATTACTTATTCTAGAGAAACATGTGGGCAGTTTTCAGAAAGCGGAAGGAAAAGAAAGAAACCATGCCGCACCAGAAAGTCTCGGGCACAAGCCCTAAGCCCCAAGTAGCGTTTTCCAACATGAATACCTGTCCCTCCTAGTCATCTCTGCCCTCAAACCTTTGTGTCCTGTCTCACAAGTAAATCCTGAAAGCCAAACTTACGTCTTAGATGGACACAACAGAGGAAGGATGAGTTTCTATGTGAGTTCTTTATGTTCACCGTGGCTACCAAAGCTATTCTGAACAGAAAATAAATGAAAGGCAGCCTTACCAATAATGGCATTGTTTCCTCCAAGTTCTAACAAACTTCTCCCTTTAAAAACACAAACACACATTAAAGCCCATTTCAGTATTTAACGCACACTGCAAGACGGCCTGAAATCACAGCCTATTTCAGTTACGTTCTTAATTTATTTTCAGATTCCAAATGTAGCATGAGCATTGCATCCATGTCAAACTTCTTGATTTGCATACTGTACCAAGCTTATATGGCACAATGTCCATACTCCTAAGATATACACTAAAATATTTAGTGGTAAAGAAACACAATGTTTCCAGCATTTCTTCAAACGTTAAAAATAAACCAATAAGCACCCACAGTTTATGTGCATGCGTGCATGTTGGAGAGAGAAAATGATAAATGGGGCAACACAGAAGCCACTGGGTGAATTTCATTTAAGGTATACAGGAATTCCTTGTATTAGTCTTGTAACTTTTCTCTCATTGTGAAATTATACCCCCTGAAACTGTAAGTCTGGGAAATTGTGTAATTTGCCAAGATATTAAACAGAGAATTACCATATGACCTAGCAATCTACTTCTGGGTCCTTAACCAATAACTAAAAGGTGAAAACAACCCAAGGGTCCATCAAAAAATGAGCAAATAAACAAAAATATTATCCAGCTCTAAAAAGGAAGATTACGACACATGCCACCTTTATGACATGCTATGTAAAGCCAGCCAGCCACAGAAGGATAAATACCGGGTGGTGACGCTACTCATAGGAGGTTCTCAGACTGGTCAAATCCATGCAGAAAGAAAGCAGAATGATGGTTGCCAAGGGCTGGAGGATGGCAGAACTGGGGAGTTCGTTTTTAATGAGGATAAAATTGGGAAAACAAAAAAGTTCTGGAGAGGGATGGTGGGTTGCACAGCAATGAAAATGTACTTAATGACACAGAAGTATACACTTAAAATAGTTTAAATGGTAAATTTTGTTATATACTATATATATATAAATATATATATACACACACATTTCTTTTACCACAATAAAAAAAGTTAAGAAATTTTAAAAAAATTTAAATCAGAAAGTATCAAATAGGCAGAAAGCTATGGCTCCTGAGTTACCATGAAATCTCTCCTCATCATCTGATACAGCGCCTTCAAATCTCTTTCCTGTTCATTTATATTTTCTTGACATCATAGGAACTAATTTGCTCTTACACCTTCTCCCTAAGTTGTTAAGAGCTGTTTAAAAATATCACTGCATACTATGGAACAAATTTTACTTAGCTCCTGCTCCCGTGTTGGATAATACTGATTATTGATCATCAACCTCTTGATTATCTAGTTCAGTCAGGGCCAAAGGGTAGGTCTATTAGAGCTCCTGATAAACATGCCAACTTACATTCCAGGAAAGTTACACAGCAGCCTACGAACGTCTACGAACACCATTCTTACCTTACACACCTCAGCAATAAAGAACAGAGATGTGCCTCGACTTTAGGGCTGTGTTTACTGCTGATCTTTTGAATATCTTTCCTTAAATGCCCTTTAAAATCCGCTTCTACGTAAATAAACACTACTTGTTTGATATCAGGAGCACATGGGGCAGCAGGAGAGTATGTTCTCTCTCCAATGCTCTGAAACAGTTAAGCACCCAGGGGACATTATAAGGAGATGGGGCTGTCATGACCAGAAGTCACTGCTACTTATCAGCCGTAGTCTTTACTACAACAGAGGATTTAATGATAGCTTGGCTGGCTACAGAGGAGGACGATGCTACCTGCTAAGAAAAGGAAGGCAACAGCGGAATCTGCACCTAACGTGGGATCCTGCGGCCCGGCTTCAACGGACACACCGCAGAGAAGGGACCTATACATTCCGTATCCTCCTACTTCTCTGCGTGTTCCCTAATTAGACTCATAACCACCAACCCTCTCCAAGGAAAGAACCTATAACTGACGGCAGACGGATACGTGTTTCTAAAGACTGTAATCCTTCTACTAAACTACTACTTAAGAGAGAATAACCAACTATAGCTTTGAGTAAGAAGAAGGGGAAAGGAGAAGGAAGAGATGAATCTGCTCATGGAAGCAGCAGGATTAATGATCTTGAGCACGCCAGGACAAGCTTCTTGGGCCAGGTGTGGATCTTCAAACAGGTTATCTATTCAAAAGCTTTGCCCATTTTTTAATTGGGTTGTGCTTTATATTGCTGAATTTTAAGAGTTCTTTATTTATTCTAGATATGAATCTCTCATCAAAAAAGGATTTGCAGGGCGCCTGGGTGGCTCAGTTGGTTAAGCGACTGCCTTCAGCTCAGGTCATGATCCCAGGGTCCTGGGATCGAGTCCCGCATCGGGCTCCCTGCTCTGCAGGGAGCCTGTTTCTCCCTCTCCCACTCCCCCTGCTTGTGTTCCCTCTCTCGCTGTGTCTCTCTGTCAAATAAATAAAATCTTTAAAAAAAAAAAAAAAAGGATTTGCAAATATCTTCTCCCATTCTGTAGGTTTCTCTTTCCACCTTTTTGTTAAGTTTCTTTGGAAGCGCCGAAGTCTTATTTTTGATGAAGTCTACTTAATCTTTTGTTGCTTGTGCTTTAGGTATCATATCCAAGAAACCACTGCCTTGACTATTCCTCTATTTTTTTCTATGAGTTTGACAGTTCTGGCTCCTACGTTCAGGTCTTCGGAATATTATTTTTTGTGTGTAAGATGAAGTAGGGGTCTAATTTCATACCTATGTACATGGATATCTAGTTGTCCCAGCACCCTTTGTTGAAAAGACTACTCTTTCTGGGCGCCTGGGTGGCTCAGTTGGTTAGGCGACTGCCTTCGGCTCAGGTCATGATCCTGGAGTCCCGGGATCGAGTCCCGCATCGGGCTCCCTGCTCGGCGGGGAGTCTGCTTCTCCCTCTGACCCTCCCCCCTCTCATGTGCTCTCTCTCTCTCATTCTCTCTCTCTCAAATAAAAATAAATAAAATCTTAAAAAAAAAAAAAAAAGACAAGACTACTCTTTCTGGGTGCCTGGGTGGCTCAGTTGGTTAAGCGACTGCCTTCGGCTCAGGTCATGATCCCGGAGTCACTGGATCGAGTCCCGCATTGGGCTCCCTGCTAGGCAGGGAGTCTGCTCCTCCCTCTGACCCTCCTCCCTCTCGTGCTCTCTGTCTCTTGTTCCTTCTCTCTCAAATAAATAAAATCTTAAAAAAAAAAAAGAAAAGAAAAAACTACTCTTTCTCCGTTGAAATGTCTTGGCACCCTTATCAAAAATCAAATGACCATAACTGGAAGGGTTTATTTCTGGACTCTCACTGTTATTCCACTTATCTTGACGTCTATCCTTATGCCAATACATCATCTTGATTACTGTATTTTTGTACCAAGTTGTGTTATCAGGAAGTATGGGTCCTCAAAATTTGTTCTTTTTCAAGACTGTTTCAGCTGCTTTGAGTCCTCCACAGTTCATCTAAATTTCAGGATCAGCCTGTCGATTTCTGCACAGAAGCCAGGTGACATTTTGAAAGGGACTGCAATCAATCTGTAGATTACTTGGGCAGTTATTGCTCTTAGGCTGTAACAATACTAAGTTTTCCAGAAAGTGAAAATGGGACGTCTTTACATCTACTTAGATCTTTAATTTCCTTCAACGATACTTTGTAGTATTCTGTGTGAAAGACTTCACCTCCTTTTGTTAATTTCTTTTTTTAAGATTTTATTTTTAAGTAACCTCCACACCAATGTGGGGCTCCACCTCACAACTCAGAGATGAAGAGTTGCATGCTCTACCTACTGAGTCAGCCAGGTGCCCCTGTTTAATTGATTATTAGGTATTTTATTCTTTTAGGGGTACCTGGGTGTTCAGTCAGCTGAGCGTCTGCCTTCGGCTTGGGTTGTAAACTCAGCCCGCATCAGGCTCCCCGCTCAACAGGGAATCTGCTTCTCCCTCTGCTCCTGCCCTCTGCTTGTGCTCTTTCTCCCAAATAAATAATAAAATCTTTCTTAAAAAAAGGTATTTTATTCTTTTTGACACTACTGTAAACGCAACTGTCTTCAGAATTTCATTTCCAGGTTATTCATTGCTAAGATACAGGAATACAAGTGATTTTTGTATAGTGATCTTGAATCCTGCAACCTGACCTTACTTAATAGCTCTAATGGTTTGTAAACTTCCTGTTTAAAAGCAACACCTGGAGTGCCTGGGTGGCTCAGTTGGTTAAGCATCTGACTCTTCATCTTAGGGTCTTGAGTTCAAGCCCTGCACTGGGCTCCATATATATATATATATATATATCTATATATATATCTACATATATATATAGATATATATATATACAATATATATATATCATATCTAGAATAAATAAAGAATTCTTAAAATTCAACAATATAAAGCACAACCCAATTAAAAAATGGGCAAAGCTTTTGAATAGATAACTTGTTCGAAGATCCACACCTGGCCCAAGAAGCTTGTCCCGGCATGCTCAAGATCATTAATCCTGCTGCTTATATATTATAAAATATATATTTTTTATAATATATAATTATATATATTATAAAATATAATATTATATATTATAAAATATAATATATATTATATTATATTATTATTTATATAATAATTTATATATTATATAAATATAATAAACACATATATTTATATATAAATAAATATATATTTATATATATAAATAAATAAATAGCATATATATATATATATATATAAATAAATGGCAATGCCTTCGGGATGGGGAAAATAAACAAATAAAAGCAACACCTTTATAGCAAAACACCTGGCAGATTTAGTAGTCAAGTCTCATTTTAGGCTAGGGTTAGTCAAAATTCAGCAAAATCGCCAAAAACCGACAGTCAATATTATCTCTGAAAACTTCTTTAAGAAGCCGTAAAGTGGAGCACGCAAAATTCTGTGCCTACAACCCTTGTCAGTCATATATACGTAAAATGTGAAAGGAGAAGAACAGACTTAAGTCTTCCATTGCATATTCACTCCAGGTCCTGTCAATCCCTGTACCTATTTAAATGTGACTTTTCTGTTTTTAATTTGCCAAACACTTCCGATAGAAATCAAGAAATGTATTATCTTGATAGGATTTCGCTTTGGTCATTTCAGGGGAAAATGACATGCTTTTCCAAATTATGCTCTTAAGTTTGCAGTCTCCCCATTCATACCTGTATCCCTTTTCTCTTTTACTTGGACATTCAAATAAACATGGCTGGTGTCCCCACGGAAAGGAGAAAAACCCAACTTTGGGAGATTTCATACCCATAGAGGAGGGAATAGCAATGCTCATGAGAAAGCTAACACTTACCAAACCTCTCCTGCACCATAAGGGCCACCTGTTTTCCCACCTGGGTGCTCCCGGTGAAGGACAGCAGGTTCACCCGCTCATCTTTGGCCATTGCTGTGCTGCAGGGGAATAAACAAGGTCACCCAGGCAGAGAAGCCCAGCAATGGCGCCACCTACTGGCACCAGGGGCCAGAGCACTCCGACACGATTCCTCATCACAACACAGTAAGTCTATCCCAAGAGTGCGAGGGAAGGTCTTCATGAAAATGAACTAGATTTTCACAAGCAGAACCATACAGTCCAACAGGCTAACCTGGTTTGGGAGCTCTGTGTAAACAGAAATCACCTTGAGGACACTGTTAAGGATGAAAGTCCTGGGGCACCTGGGTGGCTCAGTTCGTTAAGCTGCCGACTCTTGGTTTCGTCTCAGGTCATGATCTCAGGGTCCTGGGATCTAGCCCCACATCGGGCTCCACACTCAGTGGGGTGTCTGCTTCAGGATTCTCCCTCCTTCTGTCCCTTCTCCCACTCACTCTTGAATGCTCTTTCTCAAATATTTAAAAAAATAAAGGATGAAAGTCTTTCCTATACATCATAACCTTAGTATTTCCTTGGTGAGCACCCCAATTATGTTGCAGACTCCTAAACTATTAATTCCTTTAAGAATTAAAAGTCTGGGGCGCCTGGGTGGCTCAGTCGGTTAAGCGACTGCCTTCAGCTCAGGTCATGATCCTGGAGTCCCTGGATCGAGTCCCGCATCGGGCTCCCTGCTCGGTGGGGAGCCTGCCTCTCCCTCTGACCCTCCCCCCTCTCATGAGCTCTCTCTCTCTCTCTCATTCTGTCTCAAATAAATAAATAAAATCTTAAAAAAAAAAAAAAGAATTAAAAGTCTGAAGGGCGCCTGGGTGGCTCAGTCGTTGGGCGGCTGCCTTCGGCTCAGGTCATGATCCCAGGGTCCTGGGATCGAGTCCCGCATCGGGCTCCCTGCTCAGTGGGGAGTCTGCTTCTCCCTCTCCCTCTGCCTGCCACTCCCCTGCTTGTGCTCTCTCTCTCTGTGTCAAATAAAAAAATAAAATCTTAAGAGAAAAAAAGAATTAAAAGTCTGAACACTATAGAGAAACATCCTAAGTATCTCTCATGGAAGCTCACTTTAAATAAAGACTGTGCTAGGATTTCCAGTTACCTCTAAGAAATATAGACCAGACACTATAGATTCGAATCTCTTGGCTCTGGGTTCTGGGCTTCAAAGGGCTTGGTATGGGCCTAGCAGATCAGCCACAGCATGAGACTAACCGTAGGGCTGGGACAGCTTGATGGGATAATGCATGCAGATGTCCCCAGGTTCAGTCCAGCAAACATGAGCGCTGATACTCAGAGAGGCTGTTACTTAAGGCACGCCTGCAAACACTCCTCCATCTGAGCTGGTCCAAGACCCATGTGAAGGACTGGATGCTCAAAGAGCACAAAAGACTAGGTCTTTTGTTACAATGTTGTAAATGACATGTAGATGATATTTCACTAGGTACTCTACATGTAGAAGTTGTATTTCCTAATATCTTCTCATTTCTATCAAAAGGACCAATGTATTATTCCTTTTTGAGACTGACCAGTAAGTGGAGTAGCATGGTAAGTGAAGGAGGGAGACCAACGTGTCAACCAAACCAGGCCTGACTCCAATGAGAGCACACCTAATTGAAGTCTAGGCCAGTAGTAGTAACTTCAACTTTCATCATCGATCAGGGCAATTATAGGTCCCGTCATAAGAAGAGGCTCAGATACCATGCTAAGTTAAAGAAACCAGACACAAAGCCCACATGTTGTAGGATTCCATTTACATGACATGTCCTCCAAAAGGCACATCTATAGAGACAGAAAGTAGATGAGTGGTTGCCAGGGGGAAGGGAGAGGATGCCAAGTGAGCGCTAATGGGGAGGAGGTTCCTTTCTGGTATAATGAAAATGTTCTCGAAGACAATAACGGTGACGGTTGCACAACACTGTGAATATTCTTTTTTTTTTTTTTTTAAAGATTTTTTTTATTTATTTAATTGACACAGAGAGAGAGAGAGAGACAGCGTGAGAGGGAACACAAGTAGGGGGAGTGGGAGAGGGAGAAGCAGGCTTCCAGCTGAGCAGGGAGCCTGATGCGGGGCTCGATTCCAGACCCTAGGATCATGACCTGAGCTGAAGGCAGTCGCTTAACCAACTGAGCCACCCAGGTGCCCCAACACCGTGAATATTCTAAAAATCGCTCAATTGTACCTTTTTAAAGAGAGAATTTTATGGTATGTGAATTATATAGCCATTTTCTAAAAACAATACATATTTTAAAAGATGCCATATCCCCGAAGAGGTCCCTTTTTTGTTCAGCTGAGGGACCTAGACAACAGGACAGGTTCTCAGCTGAAGGAGTGAGACACCAGACTCCAATTCCACAGTTTTGTTTTCTAAGTAAGCACCTCTACGAACTAAGTGGCAGGAAGCCACAGACTTCCCAAAGTTACAGGGGTTTCTTATTTTAGGCTATAAACACCTCACAAAACTAGCTCTGGGCAATTAAAAAGATAATTCTTCCTCATCCTCCAATAAAGCAAAGCCCAATGAGGTATGTGATAATAACGATCCGAAAAAACCCCTCTCCCCTCCTCAGCTGTCCTGGATTTCATTACTCTAATAAAGATGATCCTAACCAATCGACCCGGAGTCCTTCAACAGAAAGCTGCTCTGGGCCCACTGACCTACCCGATGTCCACTCCACCACAGGTCAGGGAACAGATCGCACCAGGCAGCTGGTTGTCCTCCAGGACCTTGGCTATTATCCTAGAAAGGGAAAAACAATTTCTAAGAAAGGGAACAATTTCATTTCTAAGGGTTTTTTTAAACTAGGAATAATTTCCCACCACCTGACTTTCCTGTTGCGACTCTCTCCCCCATCCCTTACCTCCCGCCCCAAACACGCAGGCCTGGATGTCACCTGACATATTAGACGCAAGATTTTCCAACACCTTAAAAGTACAACTTATTTTCCCTAAAATCTTAAGAAGAAAAATACATGGGGCACCTGGGTGACTCAGTCGGTAAAGCGTCCGACTCCTGATTTCAGCTCAGGTAATGATCTCAGGGTCGGGAGATCCAGCCCTGCATCAGGCTCCACACTGGGTGTGGGGCCTGCTTAAGATTCTCTCTCCCCCTCTCTCTATCCCTCCCTGCCCCCCACCACTTCTCTCTTAAAAGAAAAAAGAAAAATACAAGCAAAAAAGTAAAAGACACAATGCACTGATCAGGTAGCTCAAGTGTTCATTGTTTGCAAAGATTTTCTGCCCAACTCTGAACACATGGCTGGATTCAAGATGGCAGACTGATCATAGGGCATTTTTTTGGTCTCTTGCCCCAAGTCCATTAAAATGAGGGAAAGACATAAAAAGGAATAAGGACCATAACCTAGAAAAATGAAGAAAAGGAAAGGTGGTCCCCATCAGCAAATGAGAAGGTTCAACAGATCGCTGCAAAGAGATACCACAGCCAGGGAAGTGGTTGAGGATGAAACAGGGAACAGGCCCCAAACTTAGAGGAGCCACTGAGGAGACAGAGCAGAGGGGGCTGGACCTGCCGGCAGCACCTAAGCAAGTTCAAGACTAGTGCCCACTGGCCTTGCACCAAATCCTTGAGTCCAGAAATATCAGCAGCCTCCAGGCTAGAGCACTGTGGGCCAGCAGAGCTTTTTCTTAAACATTATCCTACAACTTAACATTATTTGAGTTAAACACAGTTCAATGCCACTTAAATCTGACAATGAGCTGTAAAAAAGGGCTCCAGTGATCCTGGTTTCTCTGACGTTGGGTTCTTTCATTCATTTTGAGCGTCCTGAGGCATTCGGGCCCAGAGAGAGCCAAGGCTCTTTTCATCCATCACCCTAACCTTCCAGCAACTTTCTAATTTAAATTGCACAAAAAAATCTAAACCCTATACCCACTTCCATAAAAAAGATCCGTTATACATATATTCTCCAATTGTCCCCCAAAATGTCCCTGATGGCGATACTCTTTTCCTGTCCATCAAGGATCACACATGCAGTAGTCGTGTTTGAGACCAGATGTCAGGTTGTACAATTTCTTTTTTTTTTTTTAAAGATTTTATTTATTTGAGAGAGAGAGAATGAGAGAGAGAGCACATGAGGGGGGGAGGGTCAGAGGGAGAAGCAGACTCCCTGCCAAGCAAGGAGCCCGATGCGGGACTCGATCCCGGGACTCCAGGATCATGACCTGAGCCGAAGGCAGTCGCTTAACCAACTGAGCCACCCAGGCGCCCAGGTTGTACAATTTCTTCCAGGGACTTAGGGTGTATCTACTGTCTGCACAAGGAGATGGACTATTCTTCAAGGGTGGGGATTCTGCTTTGCACCTAGGCGTTCACCAAACCATCTCCCATACTGCATGAGCCTCTCTGACGAGGGTTAACTCTCTGGTTCTGCTGCCCTGGTTGCCTGGTAAATGTTGGAATACCAACAAGGCTCCAGAGACACAGCATGACTTACGCTAGACATGACCCCTGAACAGGTCAACTCCACCTGGACTGGGATGACAATGTGAGAACTGGAAATGGGAACCTCATGCTTTTTGGTCGACGCTGAGCACAGGGACTCTTGTAACTTCATGTCCCTTGTGGGTAGCTAAAAGCTCTGCCTACGGAATTGTTCCAAGACATTTTGGGTCCTGTGGGTCAGCTGTCTGTCAAATAAATAAAATCTTAAAAAAAAAAAAAATTATCTAAAGAGTGGCCATGTTCCCATATGAACATTTCAAATCCTCAGACTGTTTTTTATTTTTATTTTTTTTTAGAGATTTTATTTATTAGACAGAGACACAGCGAGAGAGGGAACACAAGCAGGGGGAGTGGGAGAGGGAGAAGCAGGCTCCCCGCGGAGCACAAATACAAAAATAAGCTCAAAGCAGGCACCTGGGTGGCTCAGTTGGTTAAGCGACTGCCTTCGGCTCAGGTCATGATCCTGGAGTCCCGGGATCGAGTCCCGCATCGGGCTCCCTGCTCAGCAGGGAGTCTGCTTCTCCCTCTGGCCCTCCCCCCTCTCATGTGCTCTCTCTCATTCTCTCTCTCACAAATAAATAAATAAAATCTTAAAAAAAAAAAAAAGCTCAAAGCAGCAATCACCTAGAACATTTGGAACTGTTATCAAAATAGGTATTTTAAACCAGCTGCTTAATAACAACTGGCAAATCTGTTCACTACATCGAGAGTAACTGTTTTGAGTTTTTTGTTTTTTAAACTGCCTAGGAGGCAGCCCTTTCTGCCCACAGGTCCTGCCCCCGTGCTTTAATAAAACCTTACCTTTCTGCACCCAGGAAAAAACAAAAACAAACAAACAAAAACCCTGTAACAAGGGCGCCTGGGTGGCTCAGTTGGCTAAGCGACTGCCTTCGGCTCAGGTCATGATCCTGGAGTCCCGGGATCAAGTCCCACATCGGGCTCCCTGCTCAGCAGGGAGTCTGCTTCTCCCTCTGACCCTCCTCCCTCTCATGCTCTCTCTCATTTTCTCTCTCGCAAATAAAAAAGCTTAAAAAAAAACAAAACAAAAAAAACCCTGTAACAAAAAACCCAAAAAATAAAACAACTGCCTAGGAACCTCATCATTTTTATAGCTGTGTCCTGTCTCATGTGTTTTGCAGATTACAGTTGTCTGTAATACTTAATTATAATTTAAGTATAATTATAATAAATTTTAATTATAAGTCAATAATTACTTAATTATTCAATTTAATTATCT
Source organism: Neomonachus schauinslandi (assembly GCF_002201575.2). NCBI lineage: Eukaryota > Metazoa > Chordata > Mammalia > Carnivora > Phocidae > Neomonachus > Neomonachus schauinslandi. Next base: position 18,996,600 of record NC_058409.1, read on the forward strand.
TGCCTTGGAGGATAAAGTTTCCTCAATATCACATATTCCTTTCAAGTAAATACTAACACACACTACTCTCTTTTTCAGCCCACGTTTCAATTCCTAAGCCACTGCCCCTAAATGAACTTCTAAAGTTAAGGACCCTCTTCCATAGAGACTCCACATGCTTCCTATGAGCAATCCTTCTATCAGAGAAGGCAGACCATGCAACCGATGGGACATCAAGGACTGTCAACAATCATCACTCTACATGGGAAGGTATCCTCTTCTATACAGACTCTAAATTCCACAATGACAGATCAGTAACACTGATTTTATGACCTAATCAGAATTGTCAAGTTCTCAAAAATGAACTAAAAATATTTTATAATCCAAGAATGAAGTACATTTTAGACACTGTTAGAATCAGTAGAACAGTATTATCAGTTCTTTCTGTTTTGCTAACCACTTATTAAACAAAAGCAATAAACGCAGTAGCTGGGTAGAAGTCAAAACCATGAACACGTTCAGCATTTACTAAATACAGCTCCTAAATTGCACGACTTCCTTTCCACTGGATTTGTTTTTATTTCCCAAGTGACATAAAGGTTTATAAGAGCTCAATTTCAACATGTTAATCAATATCTGGCATGTTTCCAAAGAGTTCAATGATACGGCTCTGAAAGAGCTCCATATGCTGTAAAATGATTATCAAAATGTTATTACAATCAAAGGAGAAAGAGGCTATCCAAGTTCCATGCTTAAGTAAATGTGACCCTTCCACACTGAATTAAAAATCAGGGCCTACTAATCACTCTTTGAGATTACTCAACACTCGGGAAAAAGAAAGCCACACATACTTACTTTGTGACGGCTACACTAATGAGCGAAGTTGTTGGAGCTCCTTTCCTTGACAGGGTTAAAAAAAAAAAAAAAAAAAGGCAACTTAATTTGGTGGAAATCATAAGTACCTTTTACTGTCAAGCAGAACCAAAAGTCTTTGTGACAAGTTCTGTCCAATTAGACCATGGAGCCTAGTAACTGAAATCAGAATCTGTCCTTCTTCAGCTTTGTGTCTCTGGGACCCAAGGGACTATAAAATTTTGAAAAACATGAAAATGACAATTTTGAACCTGCTTGCTGCACTGAACACAGGAACTGTTACATTAACCTTTGTCAAAGGAACTGTTACATTAACCTTTGTCAATTATGGAAATGTTAATCTATCAACATGAACTTCAGAAGTTCCCCAGAAGAAGGCTCACAGGGCTGAGAAAAGCCATACGACTAGTTTTTATGCATTCAAATACCAGAAAGCGTGGGTCTCTTTGGCAACATGGTGCCAAATCATTAATCTCCCAACGATGCCTGGCTTTTGTAGACAGTCTGTGAATATATTCAACTGAACACATTACAGTTAAGGCAATAAGTGGGATAGACGCCAAACAAGCCAAGACAACTCTCCTGGCTTTCCTGATCTCACCATGGAAGCTAAAAACAGGGAAGTGTTTTGCCATCTACGAAATAGACATTTCCCAACTAACTTCTACTATCACATATTTTATAAAGATGTAAAAGTTAATTATCAATGGGAACACTGGCCAAGGGCTGCACAATCACTTCGAGATTCACTATGAAATTTTTATGGGGGGGGGGAGTCAAATTTCACAAAGAAGGTTGTGACTCTTTCCACCAACTTTTTAACTTAGTTTTGTTCCTAGAGTGGGGTATAAAGAATACACCTGGGTCTTTGTTCCCAGTTTCTGAAATAGCATCAGAATCAGACCCCCCCCCCCGGAGTGTCTTTGTTATGCTAATGAGGTGACTTGATGGGGGTGGTTGCTAGCCAGCTGCCAGACGGGGGGGGGGGGGTGTCTGGTCACCATAAAATCCAACGATGTGATTAGAGGGTCGTAGAGGGTTGGAACTTTCAGCCCTCCCTGACTCCACCTATGGGGAAGGGAGGAGGACTGAGAGAGTCCAATCACATGTCCAACGATTTAATCAACTGTGCCTTTCTAAGGAAATCCCAAGAAAAACTATAGACACCAAGATCGGTGCAGCTTCTTTGGTAGGTAGGGTGACACGTCCCAGCTAAACTGGGAGAAGGCATAGAAGCTCTGCATCTGGGACCCTTCTACACCTTACCCTATGTGTATCCTTTAAAATCAAACTATAATTAAGTGTCTGGTTAGCTCAGTTGGTAGAGTATGAGACTTTTAAAATAAAACTGTAATCATTAAACATAGCATTGTCTTGAGTTCCGTGGGTCATTCTAGTGAATTATTGAAACTGAGGATTCGTGGGGACCTCCTAATTTATACAAGGCTGGCCAGAACTGCAGGTGACCTGGGGACACTTGTGGCTTTTACCTGAAGTGGAAACAGCCTTGTGGTGAGCCCTGAAAGCTATAGATCCTGACACTAACTCTTACAGTATACTCACTTGGGGTGGAAAGAGCTGGAAACAAGAGTGGGCACAAGCCTTTGCCAAAAAAAAAAATAAGGCAAAAAAATTAATTCTACCAGTGGCAAAATACATAATAATAAAAACTCAGCACTGTACAACTAGCAGGTGTGACTTACATGTTCATCGAAGAGTCGGATATTAGAAAACATTTCAATACATGTAAAACCCTTTGAGCAGTACCTGAAAATGGCTACTTTTATCATTTTACTACTGTGTAAGAAGGTGAGGTCTTACCAAAGGCAGACGTTCCCACAGATCATTGCGATGGCATTGTTCCAGCCATACACTGCCACCGGGAAGTTGAATGCAGTGATGATGCCAACCAGGCCCACGGGATTCCACTGTTCAATGAGCGCGTGGCCAGGTCCTGAGGACACGGGATGGGGCAGAACATGCTTAAGCACATCATCTTAATGCATTTGATGGTAATAATAACAACAGAGTCTGAAATCATTCAGAGAAAGAAGGTGCACCAGACCCAGTGGGTTCCAGAGGCCTTGCAATGGATCTCTTTACACAGGTACATTAATTAGCATACAATAAAGCTGTTACTACCATGCTAGGTTATACACTGTACGGATACCTTTATGCCTCTGATCCTCACAGGAGCTCTGTGTGGAGCAGGGCAGCATCAGCACCATCTGGGAGACAAGAAAACTTCAAAGAGGCGTTGAGAGGTGCCCTGGATGATGTGCATGCCAAGGGCACGACCCAGGACCTGTGACTCCTGTTCTTTACATTGCCTGTAAAGCCCTTGGCCAAACTCTCCAAAGAGAGACAAGGTGGCTCATTTGTAAGAAAAAAGAACAGCTCTAAGAATTACATGTACGGGGACGCCTGGGTGGCTCAGTTGGTTAAGCAACTGCCTCCGGCTCAGGTCATGATCCTGGAGTCCCGGGAGCGAGCCCCGCATCGGGCTCCCTGCTCCGCGGGAAGCCTGCTTCTCCCTCTCCCACTCCCCCTGCTTGTGTTCCCTCTCTCGCTGTGTCTCTCTCTGTCAAATAAATAAAATCTTAAAAAAAAAATCTATTAGAAAAATATGTATCTTATATACAAATTTTAAATGTAACATCACCCACCATCCCACAAGGGGCACATTTTAATCAAAGGCAGCCGGAGCAGTGAACTGGAACAGTAAGGTGACAGCTCACAAACAGAGTTAAAACCACAGACTGACGGGGAAGGTGGGGCTCCCAGCCGTCCATCTCTCTGGCCACACTCTCGCTGTGGGAACACAGAACCCAGTAGTAGCTGCCCTCCCTCCCAGGCCCCCCTTTAGCTGAGCTCAATCCCCCTAGAGATCATGTGCTGACACAGCCTCTTCCTGGCCCCTCCCGTCATCCTCCTCCCCACGGAGGCCAGCCAGCGCAGCCCTGATGCCCTCCGTCCCCTGCTTACAAGCCTGTGGTGTCTGGATGGCTACTGTAGCTGTCCTCAGGACAAAGTCCAAGTCCCTCAGCAGGACGGGTTCCTTCCCGGGGCTCCATCACCACCCAGTCTCTCCCCTCAAACGGTGCCCTCAAGCTATGCTGAAGCAAGGCAGTTGCCCAAATAAGCCACGTCCTCCCACCTTAAATCACAGACTTCTTCCCAGCATCAGAGCTACCCCTGCCCCAGCACCCCACCCATCTCCTCCTTGAGGCCTGACCTTGCATTACTGTCTCCTAGGGGCGTTTCCTGACTGCCTCACAAGGCTGGCTCAGGGTCACCACCCTCCCCTGTACCCCATCACAGTACCTACCATGCTCTGTTACAATTATCCCATTACTTGTCTCCCACTTGCCTCGCACTCTAAAACATAAGGTACCTTGAAGCGTACAAATTCCTTCAGGACAGGGCACCTGGATGGCTCCGTGATTAAGCCTCTGACTCTTGATTTCGGCTCAGGTCATAATCTCAGGGTGGTGAGATCAAGCCCCATGTAAGGCTCTGCACTGGGCGTGAAGTCTGCTTAAGATCCTCTCTCTCCCTCTCCCTCTACCCATGCCCCACTAATATGCACACTTGCTTCCTCTCTCAATCAATTAATTAATTCCTTCAGGACAAGGACAATGCCTTACTGATCAAGTATCACTATCAGTTCACCTGGCACTTGGTACACACTCAGTAAGCATTTACTACATTAATGAAATCAAAGTTACCCACAAAGCCTCTGCATAGATAGATGAATAACCTACTCTTCTAAAAAATGTCCCAACAACTGAAAAAGATTTTAATTGGTGAGGCAGACATCTCAGTAGGTATAAGTCAAAGAAGTTCCTTGTTTGCTCATGTGTACTTCTCCAAACTGGCAATTTACTTTTTTAACTAGAAAAGCCTATTGAAAATGATTAGTAACGAGGCACCCAGGTGGCTCAGTCAGTTGGGTATCTGCCTTTGGCTTAGGTCATGACCCGCAGGGTCCTGGGATTCAACGCCACATGGGGCTCCCTGCTCGGCAGGGAGTCTTCTTCTCCCTCTCCTTTTGTCCCTCCTCCCCACTTGTGCTCTCTTTCTCACTCTCTCTCAAATAAATAAGATCTTAAAAAAAAAAAAAAAAGAAAAAATGATCAGTAACATAAAATTCATCTTGGATAATGGGAATCATTGTTATATACCTAATTAAGGACAGTAAAAAAAAAAAAATTCCAATTCTTTCCACCATTAGGAAATTTGCCAAATATGCCAAGAAAAAACAGGAAAATGTGCTCTTTAAAAAAATATATTACTTTTCCTGATTATAAATATAATATAATTTCCATCACAGAAATTTTTGAAAATAGAGAAAAACAGACAGTAACAACCATCAATAATTCTGCTACACACAGACAAGCAGTCACTGCTCTGGCTGACTTGCACCCCTTGGTACTTTCTTTTCTTTTTTTTTTAAGATTTTATTTATTCATTTGACCAAAAGATAGAGAGAGCCAGAGAGCACAAGTGGCAGGGGGAGAATGGCAGAGGGAGAGGGAGAAGCAGGCTCCCTGATGAGAGTGAGCCCAATGCGGGGCTTGATCCCAGGACCTCGGGATCATGACCCGAGCTGAAGGCAGATGCTTAACCAACTGAGCCACCCAGGAGCCCCGCCTTGGTACTTTCTCTGCAGAAATGCATCGCCTGTTTTGCTCCATTAACATCGCCAACGTTACAGATCACAAAAACCCTTATCCTCACTGTTGAAACCTCCTCTGAGTACAAGGTCAGTCCCTGCAACACAGAGTACAGCAAAAAATTGGAAATGCCCTACATCTATCCATCCTTTGGGAACTGGCTTAAAAAATTAGCGTCCTCACAACCAATAGAAAGGCATAAAAAAAGATGAAGTCCCTTACTGGAATAATAAGCAACAATCTCTAAGACACACTAAGTAAAAAATTAGTACAGAACAGACCATATAGTTTGCTAATGTTGGTGTTCCTAAAGGACACGTGTTTGCCTGCAAAACCTCTAAAAAGATAAAGAAGAAACCAGAAACATTCACTATTTCCATGGGACTAGTAGGGAGTATCCAGGGAGGTAGGAAGAAAATTTTTTCATCCTTTACCTTTTTATTCCTTTCCAATTTTGTGATATGAATTTATCACCTCTTAAAAAAAAATTAAAATAATTTAAGTAAATACAACTTTCTCGGGGCGCCTGGGTGGCTCAGTTAAGTGCCTGCCTGCAGCTCGGGTCATGATCCCAGGGTCCCATGAAGGGCTCCCTGCTCAGCGGGAAGCCTGCTTCTCCCTCTCCCACTCCCCCTGCTTGTGTTCCCTTTCTCGCTGTCTCTCTCTCTGTCAAAATAAATAAAATCTTTAAAAAAAAAAAATACAACTTTCTCATAAAGTGTGGGGTTAGGGGCACCTGGGTAACTCAGTTGGTTAAGCATCTGCCTTCAGCTCAGATCATGATCCCAGGGTCCTGGGATCAAGCCCCATGTTAGGCTCCCTGCTCAGTGGGGATCCTGCTTCTCCCTCTGCCTCTCCCTCTGCCGCTCCCCCCCTTGCTTGTGCTCTGTCAAATAAATACATAAAATCTTAAAAAAAGAAAAAGAAACAAAGTGTGGGGTTAGGGGAGAGCAATCTCCATTAAGTATGACTTTTAAAATGTATTAATAGACTACCAAAATTAGCTTAACATTTGTCATATGATAAGGCATTTAGGTCATTTCAAATTTTTCCTACTGATACTACAATGAACACCTTTATATATAAACCTTTGTCATATTTCAGAGTATTTACTCAAATTAGTCTTGAAACTGGTATTAAACATTTTGGGGCCTTCGGATTTATTTTCAAATTGTTTTCCTGATGGACCGGTGATTCATGTTACCAAAAGTCCCCATAAAAGAGTGGCTATCTCACCCACGGACTTCCCAAAATGGAGTCTTATCTTTAAAAACAGAAAAATTTAACAGGTATCTTGATCTGATATTTTCACCTATTTGTTAGTACAGATATTAAAGACATTTTCATATATTTACATGCTACATGCAATTCCTCCTCTGAAAATCATTCACAGCCAGGGCATTTTTTTGGAGTATGGCCGAAGAGGACAGAAGTCTTAGCTTAACTGACTTCATTGCTTACTTTCAGAAGGGAAGATGGGTCCTCCAATCATCCTCGATAAGCCAACAGCATAATCACAGACATCCACGTACTCTTGAACTTCTCCCACACCTTCCACTAAGATTTTCCCCATCTCCAAAGACACCTAAAAAACCAAAAAGCCAAGAAGCAATTTTGCAACACAATTCATGTTTTAAATACTAAATTTATGAGGCAGAGGTTGGGGGGGCTGGTGCAGAAGGAAGCAAACTGTATTTCTTGTCTATTTTGTGAAGGTATAAACTACAGAAAGTCTGTTATTATCTTAATTTAAAAATCCATAAATTGTCTTTACTCTTCCCAGTTCATCTTGTTCATCTTTAAAGACATTTTTTAAATGTATGAACTGTTCTTATAATCTTAAACACAAATGCATAGCAGCCTTATTCTGCAACTCAAAGGAATGTCTATTCACTATGAAAATACTTTACCAAACTTCCTAGTATTTGGATCTTCTCCCGCAAAGCATCCCCAATCTGTCTCACTATTTCTCCTCGCTTCGGAGCAGGAACCTAAGAAGAGAATGGAATCTTAGCATCTGATTCAAAGTGTAAACTTGTATCTGCAACACAGTATTAGACAAACATGCTCTAAGAGAGCTAAATACAAACCCAACAGATGACTTTCTGATCACATCCAAACTGTAATTATGGCATATCCCTAACACCAATCCCAGAGCCCCAGAAAACATCATCCAGATGATAGGTTTTTGGAGAGTAAGGGTCTGTGCCAAGTACAGAGAGAAATTCCATAACTGAACACAATGACTCTAAAAAAGCTTAAAATACCTTAAATACCGGGGCACCTGGGTGGCTCAGTTGGTTGAGCGACTGCCTTCGGCTCAGGTCATGATCCTGGAGTCCCGGGATCGAGTCCCGCATCGGGCTCCCTGCTCGGCAGGGAGCCCGCTTCTCCCTCTGACCCTCCCCCCTCTCATGTGCTCTCTCTCTCTCTTTCTTTCTGTCTCAAATAAATAAATAAAATCTTTAAAAAAAAAAAAATACCTTAAATACCAGTAAACCTTTATGATTCCCAATGACATTTTCTTATGGGTCAAACTGACTGCATAGCCAAACCCTAGAACAGTATTCCATAAGCTATTCAAATTATGATTCACTCACTATTTTCTGAGCACCTACTATATGACAGGAATAATGCCAGGCACTGGGGCAAAAATAAACGAGGTGTTCGTGGAGCTAATAATCTTACTGAATCTTACTATAAGTGCAATGGGAAGTCTTTAATGGTTTTTAAGGAGATGACTTGCTTTACCTTTTTTTTTCCCCCAAAGATTTTTTTTTTTAATTAAGTTTTACGCCTAAACTGGGGCTTGAACTCAAGACCCCAAGATCAAGAGTTGCATGCTCCACCGATTGAGCCAGCCAAGTGCCCCTGCTTTGCCTTTTATTAAGATCGCTGTGCAGGGGGCACCTGGGTGGCTCAGTCAGTTAATCGTCTGAGTCCAACTCTTTTTTTTTTAAATTCTTTTTTTTTTTTAAGATTTTATTTATTTATTTGACAGAAAAAGACACAGTGCGAGAGAGGGAACACAAGCAGGGGGAGTGGGAGAGGGAGAAGCAGGCTTCCCGCTGAGCAGGGAGCCCGATGTGGGACTCGATCCCAGGACCCTGGGATCATGACCTGAGCCGAAGGCAGACGCTCAACGACTGAGCCACCCAGGCGCCCCGAGCCTTCTTTTTTTTTTTTTTTAAGATTTTATTTATTTGAGAGAGAGAAAGAGAGCAGAAGAGGGGGAGCGGCAGGCAGAGGGAGAGGGAGAAGCAGGCTTCCCGCCGAGCAGGGAGCCCGACGCGGGGCTCGATCCCAGGACCCCGGGACCATGACCTGAGCCGAAGGCAGACGCTTAACGACTGAGCCACCCAGGCGCCCCTGAGTCCAGCTCTTGATTTCAGCTCAGGTCATGATCTCAGGGTCCTGGGATCAAGCCCCGCATCGGGCTCTGCACTCAGCACGGAATCTACTTGTCCCTCTCCCTCTGCTCCTCCCCCCACTCTCTCTTCCTCTAAAACAAAATCTTAAAAAAAAAAAATTAATGTGGGATAGGTAGAGCATATATTGGAGGGGAAGAGTAGAAGCAGGGAGACCAATTAAGAACTACTCTAGTGGCCTAGGCCAAAGATTACAGTAACTTAGTTGTAAAACTGAAGCAAGGGAGACTATAAAGTAGATTCGGGATTATTTTGGAAACAGAACGGACAGGACACAGTAACGGAATAGGTGTGGGAAATGAGGGAAGTGCAAGAACCATGGATGAAGCCCAGGTCTCTGGCTTGAAGTACAATTCCTGAGACGAGGAAGACTCAGAAGCGTCAGGGGTTTATGGAGGTAAAGAGTACAGGTTGGGCCACGTGAAGCTTGAGATGTGATTCACAAGTGGAGACAGGACTTCCTCAACTGTGATCATCACTCCTCTCCAGCTCTTCCCAATTAACTCTGCCTCTCCTCCAGGGTAACTCTAAGGATGGCTTCCCGCAGGCTGGAGCCAGTCCCACACCACCTCTTAGAGAGAGCTATCACAGCACTGCTCACTGCTCAAGGGCCACCATCTCCCAGAGCCTGACCCAGAACTCAGGGCTCATCTTCGCTCTGCTCTTCCCAAATAGACCACCGGGTCGTGATAGAGCGTTTCTGGAAGGTAACTTGGCATACCACTAACATTTAAACCACTCCTACCCTTTTTTTTTTTAAGATTTTATTTATTTATTTGAGACAGAGAGAATGAGAGACAGAGAGCATGAGAGGGAGGAAGGTCAGAGGGAGAAGCAGACCCCCTGCCGAGCAGGGAGCCCGATGCGGGACTCGATCCAGGGACTCCAGGGTCATGACCTGAGCCGAAGGCAGTCGCTTAACCAACTGAGCCACCCAGGCACCCCCATTCCTACCCTTTGACTAGGTAATTCCACTCCTGGATATCAAGCATATACATAAGTGTACAACCTAGCAAAGGTACAACACTTAATCACAACGCCGTTTTCTAGCGGAGACAAACCAACCATCTTAATGTCCATCAACACATGACCGGTTAATTACGGAACAGCTATAAAATGGGATACTTCACAGTAAGGTAGATTCATACGGGAAAACTTTAAAGAGTTGTAACTGGAGAACAGAAAATAGCAAAATAATGCATACGATAACTAAACTTTTGCTTATATTTGAAGAAATATACAAGATGTTAAGAATGGTCATTTCTGGGGAATGGGACTTTTTGGGGGGATGGAATTATAACAGACTTCTGTTCCCCACATTTCCTATGTCTACAACATTTGCCATTTTTACAATATATGCACTCTTTTGAAAACAAGAAACAAAAATTGCAATGTTACCTGAATTAGCACAGATCCTACACACCTCCTAGAGCCATGGGATGGGCTCAAATGAGTTTAGCATACAGGTTTCTAAGTTTAGCAAACTGGTTAACATCAACCAGAATGGCCAATACACATGGCCCTTTACATTGTATTCTGTGTATGTATTATTCGGTCTCTAACCAATCATTATTACACACTTTCTATGTGCCAGATATTCTGTTCTTCCCCAGGGATACCAGGGAAGACAGCTACAATTCTAGCCCACTAGAAACCAACTCCCCAGTGGGGTGGTGGAGGCAAGAAACAGGTGATTTCAATCTCATGTGGTGAGTGCTGTGGAGAAGCCAGATTGTACAAGGGGAGAACCTAGCAGTGTTAACTTAGTGGTGCTTGGGGTTAGTGAGTGGGGAAGGAGGCGGCTTTCTGAAGAAGTTTAAAGTTGAGATCTAAGACCTCAAGCATGATTGGTCCTTGCCAGGTAAAGAGGTAGAGAAAGTAGAGGAAAATTATGGGCAACAGGAAACTTAGCATATGCAAAGGCGAAAAGGCAAGAGAAAATATGGAGGATTTTTGGAAAATTCAAAGGGTTGTTAAAAGAAGGAGAGAAAATTAGGGGCCACAATGCAAAGGACCTTATAAAGGATCCTCCAAAAAATACTGGGAAAATCACTAGAGGGTGTTAAATGGTAGGGGGGAAATCACAGTGCATTTTAAAATATCACTCCAGGGTCACCTGGCTGGCTCAGTGCATACAGCATGCAACTCTTGATCTTGGGATCATGAATTCGAGTTCCACGTTGGGCTTAGAGCTTACTTAAAAAAATCACTCCAGTTATGGTCTGGAAAAGAGATCAGAGGGAGACAAGATTCACAGAGGAAGACCATTAGGCAAGACAAGGATGGTGACTTGTCTCAATTACAAAAACAGCAATAGAGATAAACGTAATTTTAAAACACTCAAGACTTGCTCACTGACAAATGGTAATTGACAGAGTCTCAACCCTGGGTAGATAGGAGAATCACCACCCCTGAAACTTTTGGGCTAGATTCCATCCAAGACCATTCAAATGTAGAGCCTCTTCGTTTTTGTTCCAGCCTCCCAAATGACAGGATAGAGTAGTAAAAATTGAGAAAGCCAGGAGTAGGTCTGGGGGGAGGGAAATGAAGGCAGAGCAGGCAACAAGATAGCCCCACCTCCCAGGTGAGCTTGACTGGTCCCACCACAACAGACCATTCATAACCTCATGCCCTCCTGAGATGGGCAACCAGAGTCCTCATCCCTGCACACTGCACCTGTGAAGTTTTATTTAGAAAGAGCATCCCGGACAGCCACGAGGAAGGAATTATCAGCGCTGAGAGAATCATCAGCTGAGCCTTTGGGGTAATAATATGAGGAAACCCATGTTGAAGAGCTTCCATGTAAATGGTATTCCTTCATTCACTTACAGATGGCCCATTAACAGCTGCCTGTCCTCACTCTGGCTCTTCCTCACCAGAGATGGATGGGAAAAATGACACACTGGGGATGCAGAGGAGGCTTAATCGGTGGCATTCTGGGCTGAAACCAGTTCCTGAGAGAGAGCAGCAGAACCAGTATTCCCGTCCAGATTCTCTGTGCTTAGGTATAGTGAGGAGAAAGAAATCAGCATATATAATCTATCCTCCTATAATTTTATACTTTTTCCTTAAAGAGAAACATTCCCGTTGAGAAATTCCAGGCCTAACGCAAATGAACTCATTGAAACGGTGGTTTATCCTCACATAGGCAAGGCCAGCCAAAACCCATCAGGGCGAAGCAGAAGCAGCCCCACGCGAGTAAGGAGCCCAGAGGGTAAGTGCAAAGACCAGGAGGGGATGAGCTTTGCTCTGTTCTTGTTTGAGGCACCAGCAGCCTCTAAGTCACTGCCCCATTGGCAGGAGCCCCGGAGGCGCAGTTAGGAAAGGCTCTGCCACTTCACTCAACTTTGAACTCAATTGCTTAACTCAAATTCTAACAAGTGGGATCCCCTACTGACTCCACCATCACCCAGGACAACAACCCGTTCCCACTTGGCAACCTCACTCTACTGGGAGATCTGAAAAGTCCAGGAAGTAGGAGAAAGCATGGTAGGTGCAGAGGTGGGCACTGTTCAGTGAGAGCAGACTGCCAAATGCAATCCTCAACAGGAAAATAGCAGTAACAAAAAAGTACAGCACCCTATTAAGGGAAGCATCACAATGTCAGCTGCCAGCCCTAGGGCAGAGCCAAGATTTGATTTAAAAACCAGTTCGGGAAAGGCAAGATCCTGAATCACACACACCTATAAGAGCCGTTTCTGGTCACAGGTTTCCCTGGCATTCAAAACAGTGTATGCAAAGAGCGAATCCTAACACAAATTATGGACTTTAATTGATCAGCATTGGCTCTCCCATTGTAACCAATGCATGGCACTAATGTAAGATGGTGGTAAGAGGGAAACGTGCTAAGTGTGATGAGGAGGTTCAGGGGCCCCGTTTGCTGCTCATCGCTCTGCTGACAGGGCTCAGACTGAGCCAGAACATGCCACTTTGGCATGAGGATTATTTTGATCTGAAGGCAACCCAGGCCACCAGACTCAGGAAAAGCTTTTCTCCTCCCCCTTAACTGCCTAAAAGAACTTAAAAAGGTGATCTGTGCCAAGAAGCGAGTTATTACCAGAGATCACTTTTATAAGGAGAGACCTAAGCTGCATGGCAAGGAAAACATTTGCGTACCAAACATTTGTTCCTCTCACCTTCCTGTGAATTGTCTTCCTCCCCCCCCCCAAGGAGCCCCAGAGCTTTGGATGCATGGAAGCCTAGGAGTCTGGCTGCCCTTAGATCTTGGATCTTTCCTCACTGCCACCCCTCCCCGCCCCACAGGAGAAATTTAAATGTTTTTCTCCTGTGAATCTGTTTTATGCCAATTATTGGACCAGCCACAGAACAGAAGAGTGAAAAGCAAAAGATTTTTCCTCTCCTATACCATAAACCTAAAACTGCTCAAAAAAAGTGTAATGAACTTTTCTGTAAATACCTCAGGCTGGATGCAGTGCTATGATAGGTCACAAAATTTTACACATGCCTCGTGTAATAATCACAACTATGAAACACATAAAAGACTGTAAGAAAATCCACAAAATCTAACTCCCAATACCCATTTTATATAGAAGAGGATGAGGTAAGGGGATTCAATGTGATTATCTTAGTGTCTCATCCAATTTTGAGTAAATATGTATTACTTTTTTTTTAGGATTGTATTTATTTATTTGAGAGTGCATGAGGGGGCGGCAGGGGGGCGGACAGAGGGAGAAGCAGACTCCCCACTGAGCAGGGAGCCCACCCCAAGATCATGACCTGAGCAGAAGGTAGCCGCTTAACCAACTGAGCCACCCAGGTGCCTCAAATATGTATCACTTTTATGATCAAAAAGAAAACAAAAATTATTTTGCAAACAATAAATGACACTGCTTTGGACATTTTTCTCTAAGTAGGATGAACTTTATTTACTTAGCACACAATTTACTTTTGGAAGTGGCGTTTTTTGTTGTTTTTTTTTTTTGGAAGATTTTACTTATTTAATTGAGAGAGACACAGCGAGAGAGGGAACACAAGCAGGGGGAGAGGGAGAAGCAGGCTTCCCGCTGAGCAAGGAGCCTGATGCGGGGCTTGATCCCAGGACCCTGAGATCATGACCTGAGCCCAAGGCAGACGCTTAATGACTGAGCCACCCAGGCGTCCCTGGAAGTGGCGTTTTACTGCTCAAGGACATTTTTCTTGTGCTATGCCAACTTACAGCCAGATCTGGTTCAAGTACAGGAATGATGTTCCTCTTGGTTTGCACAGAGGCAGCCTCCTGGCTGACAACTAAGGGGCATCCAACTCAGGGCTCTCTGGGAGAGCCTGCCCCTCCCCAAGTCACCCTAGCAATCTTTGATTCAGAGAAAACACTGGCTCAGCAGTCCCAAACCGAGCAGCATGTGGGTGCCTAGCTCAGGTATGGAGGTTTGCAATGGCCAGGTTCGGCAGCAGTTCGAATGATTAACTCATTTAACCCTCACCATAACCCCAGGAGGCTGGCAGGCCTGGTCTCCTCTATTTACAAGACAAAGCACACAGAAGGTAAGTCATTTACCCAAGGGTAGAACTGGGTTAAACCTTCAGGATGTTCTTCTACCCTCAGGCCTATAATCCTCGGTGGTAGATCGAATGGGATATTCGGAGTGGGGGAGGGGAGGGAGGCTTGGAAAATGCAGGCTACCCCAGTTCTTCCCTCTCTTCTCCAGAGCCCAGTCCTCACCTAGGGACAGCTCCCTGTGGCCCAGCCCAGCTCCAGTCACAGCTCCTACACTGGCTCATATTACCCAAGGTGGAGATGATGTGGAAAACAAAGGCAGAAGAAAAATTATTAAATTTCCTTACTACCTAGAGCCCACTCACAAGTTCTTGAAACAGGCAGAGTGACATTCCTCTAGGGACTCAACTGCCTCGATGTTAATACTTTGCTAAAGGCAAAAGGCAATCCTAGCCTGACCCTCCTCCCAACCAGGATCCTGTAAGTCTAACGTGTAAAAATTCCTTTGGAAACTTCCTTTATCTCTAAACGCCCCCAAGATACGTGTTGGTAATCATTCCCCAAGCACACGGCCCACCGATATACACCTGAAGGGTCTCATGACTAAGGTTTTATTAGACGGTAATAAATGACCTTTTCCCAACAATAGGAGCCCACTCAAGGTCCTGGAAACCTTGCTTCCAAAATTCCTTCAAGACTTAACGCTATCCGAAACCCCCTCCCAACCTGAAAGTATATAATGGGCTACTCCTCATGACCCTGGTCCAGCTCGTTCTGTCCATGGGTCCTGTCCCCGTGCTTTAATAAAACCACCTTTTCGCACCAGAGACGTCTCACGAATTCTTTCTTGGCCGTGGGCTTCGAACCCTAACGTTCTTTCCTACATCAGAGACAGACGGGGGACGGGACACACCACCCGCTCCCCATGCCTGATCGGACTGCAGGAACTCGACGCCCGGCCCTTTGAACCGGGACTATCAACCAACTGCAGGGATACTCCCTCCCACACCCCCAGCCCCCAGCCCTGCATAAAGCTGGCTGGAAGGAGCGGGGAGAAGCAGCAAAAGGGTGTTTGCAGCATAGACAGTCCAATTAGGAACTTAAGAAACTCCAATTGGAAATAGCGTTCATAGCTGAGGTGTATGCTACTTCAGGACAGACTTTCAATCCACTTAAAATCACCATTTACTGAAGGCCAAATGTGGAAAAGGCATACCTGGGACTACTGCAGCAGCAGATTATCACAGCCCCCAGCAACTCCTACTGCGGAGAGCACTGACTGCTCTTTAGATTTCTCTTCTCTCCCTGCAGTTACCATAGGTCATCGTGCTATGACCTTCACACTCACCTCTGCCCAGACTTTCCAAGCCTCCCTCGCTTTCTTCACCGTTTCTTCATAGTCAGCCACACTGGCCTAAATTAGCAAGTAGTGGGGAGACAAAGGGAAAAACAAAGGGCAGTGAGGATCCCCTTCTGAGAACACCCAAGATTTTTGGAGAAGAATTGGAGTATCTCTAGGTGACCCTCAGATTTGTAGTTTAGGACAAATTTCACAGCCAATGCTTCCCAAACACTTGTGAGAATCCAGTAAAACAGCTTAGAATCCAGCTGTGCTTTTTAAAACATTGCTCCTAGAAGCAAGGTCCATCAGCCTCATCTGGGGACAACACCGTGGGCTCTAACCCAGACTTCACAGGTTAGAATCTTCACTCAAAAACAGGTGATTCAGAAACATGGCCTTAAATGGACCCCCCCCCCCACGACTTTTCTGTTTCACCTTTTCTAGGACACCCCAACCCAAAGAGTGAGCAGTTTCTCCCAGACATTCTTAAATGTCCTATGAAAAAGAAACACTTTATTCTTGGACTGGGAGACTCCATACTGCTCTTCATCACAGGCACAAACTCCATGGGCAGTTTGTATTAAAAAAAGCAAAACCAAAAAAACTTACCTGTCGGACTCTTGCTATCGGTTCATTGTTAGCAGGACAATAGGTCGTGATAACCTTCAAACAAAAAAAAAATGAATGCTATCTACAGAAAATGAAATCCCTTCCAAAATGGGGGAACAGACCAAATGGGAAAACAGAGGAAGAAATTAAACTTAGATACCATATCCAAACTTGGAATCTTTACATTAACTTTTATTACAAATAGGTCACTTACAGAGCTTTCATTTTTGACCTAAACATTCAAAACCACTTTTTGCAAAACGCAGCTTGCCATCTAAACATTAGGTGTAAAAGCAGTAGTCTAACGTAACCCGTTACTTCACCTCTTTTTCCACAAATAACAGACCAAACTGACGAGTTTTACTTACTCTTCTGGCTCTTACTCTGCCCTGGTCAGAAGGTGAAAGAGCCAACAGTGGACAACTATGGGAAAGGCCCATCTCCACACAAATGGCAGAGATGAGAAAGAAAAAAAAAAAAAAAATCAAGGCATAGCTAGATTTTCAGGAGAGAGTAATGTATCCAGGAACCTAATGACATGGCACAGGAAAAACAGGATCCAAGTGCCAACAGAAGAGGGGATTTAGAGAATAATTAAAAGCACCTGCATCTCCTACAGTCACAGATAACCCAAAGGGCTGTTTCCTCTAACAAAGCAAGCTCATTATATCACACTCGACAAACTTTGTGGCATGTTATGTAACATTTCCTTTTTGTGTTTTTCTATAACATCTTCTCATAAAAGCTTTCTTTTGTATGCAGCTTTCAAAAAAATCTGAGCGGTAATAACCTTACCTTTCCATCCTATTCTGTAAAACACTTAATTGAGCTTTCACCGAGTGCCAGTCATGGTGTGTGGCTCTGGAAGTAAAGAAACGCTGAAAATCCTGTCCTCGAGGAAGCTCAGCACCCAACAATTTTAACAGGATTTCAGCAAGTCCGGGCTTGCAAACTCCAACAAAAGATTTCAGAAAAGACAGTATAAAACTAAGGCAGAACATTACCTGTGGACACGTCACATCAGAAGAGCCAGAGTCAAGCACAAAATTGAGATAATTTCCCAACGCTAAGCGTGTGGCACGTCTTCACTACCCATCGGAGAACTCTGCCATAAGGCTGTAAGCGTGTGTGGGAAGTTCAAGCCCTACCAGCTCCAAAATGACACTGATTTCTCCATAGCACACAAAGACCTAATAATCTAAACGCATTTTTTAAGGCACCCTACACAAGCACACGTTTACTATGTGGCT
The DNA here is from genome assembly GCF_002201575.2 of Neomonachus schauinslandi. NCBI lineage: Eukaryota > Metazoa > Chordata > Mammalia > Carnivora > Phocidae > Neomonachus > Neomonachus schauinslandi. Next base: position 19,014,212 of record NC_058409.1, read on the forward strand.
TCAAAACTTGCCACCCAGTACAACCGTGCACAGCGGCCGCGGGTGGCGGGGGGGGGGGGGGGGGGTTGGGCAGGGACCGCACCGAGGCCGCACAGATTTCCCGCACGCCCGCATACCTCTCCCCGGCCTCCCCAGCTTCCATTATACACGCCCTCGTTTTCCTCGCGGAGCCCGAGCTCCTTCAGCCAAGCGTACTGGGCCTGATTGATGAGCAGAGAGGACATGAAGGCGGCAGGCCTACTCCAAGGGCCCGAGAGCTGGCTTCCCCTCGCAAAGTGCACACACAGCTGGCGGGGAACGCGCCACATACTGAGCCCGGGACGTGCGGCGTGCGCGCGCCCCCGGGAGCGGCTGAAATAGCGCCCCGCCCCCCCGCCCGGGAGAGCCCATTGGGCAGGGCAGACCCCGCCCCCCGGAGCACGCCCCCGCCCCCGCCCCGGCCCAAGCCAGCCGGGGTCTTCCGGAGGCGCGCGGAGCTCGCCCCCGCCTGGAACCTTCCGCTAGGAGGAAGTGAGAGGGCTACTGCCATCTGCTGCAAGAGGCCGCGAAGCGCGGCTCCGGCTAGAAATTCTTTTCAGCAAAACACTGGTTCTAAAGTACCGTAGCTTAGAGCGGGGCTTTTCGGGCTGTCTCGTGCATGTAATCACCTGACCATCATTCTGCTTCGATGGCTCTGGTCTGGGGTCTGGGAATCGCCGTTTCTAACCAGCTCCCAGGTGATGCTGACGCGGTTGTGTACGTGGAGTAGCCAAGGGAGGTTTCTTCGTGGAGGGAGGGAGAGGGTTGTTTTCACTGCTTTGTTAAATTACAAATTCGAGTTTTCTAATTAATGAAAAATGTTAAATGATGATACTGCCTTCTCAATATCCTACCAGGGTATATTCTTGCTTTTGAAGAATAAAGACAGTTTTGATCAATTCCCCCTGCATTCCCCATTACTTCAATTTTCCTCTAATAGCCTTTCCACTCACTCCTCCCCCCTCCACGCTTAACCATTCCATCTCCCATCTCATTCCACAGTAACTAGGCCTACCCTATATAAGGAAAATACTAACATCTCTATCAGCATGATTTGGATGTGGGTCAAAAATATATAGGCAGGGGCGCCTGGGTGGCTGAGTCCACTGAGCATCTGACTCTTAATTTCGGCTCACATCCTGATCTGGGAGCCCTGAGATCATGTGGGGCTCCCCGCTTGTCCAGAGAGGGGGTGGTTGTCTGCTTGGGATTCTCTCTCCCTCTGCTCCTCCCCCTGCACAAGTAAGTACTCTCTCTCCCAAATAAATATTTAAATATATATATATATATATATACACACACACACACTCTCTCTCTGGGTGGTGCAGTTGGTTGAACCTCGGACTCTTGGCTTTGGGATCTGGGGTTGTGGGATGGATGGAGCCCCATGTCAGGCTCTGCACTCAGCGTGGAGTGGGGTTGGGACTCTGTCTCCCTCTCCCTCTGCCCCTCCTCCCCCCTCAAATAAATAAATTAAAAAATACACACACACACACACACACACACCACTCTGGAATCGAGTTAATAGGTCTTTCAGTGATTCCCAACATACCTTTTAAAAATATTCCTCCTAATTGCTGGTGGCTTTCCACATTGCAGCCAGACACACTAAGTCACTTTGTTTCTATGCAAAGCCTGTTTTCTTCCCACTGTGCTTTTGTCCTTTGCTATTCTCTCCACCTGTGAAACATCCATCTCTGCATTCAAGCTTGGGCTTTATCTGTTCCATCCTTATGGCTCAAATAATTTCAACAAATACTCTGGCATATCAAACACCTACCAGAAAGTATAGTATGGGCTGGATATACAGGAATGATGTTTCTGTTTGTAAATGTTACATTTTTACCTGTTCATCCTTGCATGGCTCCACAACTCTCAGCATTGTAGCAGGCTCACTGTGCACTTACATGAATGAATGAACAAATGAACCTACGAATACACCTGAGGAGCAGAAGGCGTAGACACCTTGTCCAGCACTGATAATCTACCAACAGCCCAGCTACTATCTTCATCACCCCTAGGACTGAAGCCCTAATTTCCATAGTTCTAAGTCTCAGACTCTTTTTTCCCCCTCAGACATTTAACTGAGAATTTAATTCTTCTCACTTTCTGGCTGCTAGCAAGATTCCTTATACATATATCCCAACACCACAGTCTTCCTTCTCCTCCGTTTAATTCAGAAGACATTTACAGATGCACTAAATTTTAGGAGTGATACATAATGCCCTTGAGGAAGGTTAGATTCCTTCTCTTCACTATGTCAAGTAGAGAAGTTCATGGCTGTCTCTCTAAACCAGTTCTAGCAAAAATAGACACCAGTAATCGCCTATGTTGAAAATGGAGATTACATCTCTCTCTTCTACCTCCGTTTTTCAAAACTACTTATCCCTGCCCAATAGGAGGTCAGGAAAAAATTATAAGCAATGAATTTTGATGGGGCAGAGCAGGAAGAGATAGAATTAAATGATTCATGAGAGCACATTTCATATATGAAAAAGAATTAAGTGAATCATATATAAAAGCATATATAAAAACTGCAAAGCCTCAGAGAAATGCCAATGTACTGACTAAACCCAGGGCACCTTGAAAGTATTGTATTAGAAGTGGCAAGTCTGCAAAGAGCCAATCCTGCTTTCCAAATGACTTATCAAAGGCATCATAACATGGTGATTAAAGCAAGGACTCTGGAGTCACAGCATTGTAACAAATGAACAGTGCTTATGATGTGATGTCCTCAATGAATGCTAGAAGTCTTCATTCTTCAAAGATAGCTACCAGGAGGCAGAGGGATGTGACCTGAACACTCATGCTTGCCCCAAGGCAGCAATACATTAGAGAAACCACCACAACCCAGGATACAATTTCATTTTTGCAAATGCAAAACCTGATTTGTCAGAGCATGGGGAAGTGACACTATTGCTCTGGGCAAATTCATTAATCAAGCTCACAAAGAAATGATGCTACAACTACAATGCTGGCATATTATTTTATAGGGAAAATTATCTTCAGAAAGACCAACAATTCACATCCTATAATCACTGCATTCTCTCCCAGGATACAAACTACCTATCTGGTTGTTTAATGAGCCCAGCATCAGGAGAGTTATTGATTAATAATATACGGTTCCAGCTTTTTTAAAAAAATTTTTAAAGAATTTTATTTATTTGAGAGAGAGAGAAGAGGCAGAGGGAGAGTGAGAATCCCAAGCTGACTCCACGCTGAGCACAGAACCTGTCGCTGGGCTCGATACCAGGACCTTGAGATCATGACGTGAGCCGAAACCAAGAGTCAGCCACTCAACCGACTGAGTCACCCAAGAGCCCCCGATTCCAGCTTTTTATAGCATCAGTCTAAGATAGTCTCCCCAGTGTCTGAATTAAATGATAGATTCAATGCAATCCCAATCAAACACCAGAATTGGCTAGCAGATCTCAAGTTTAAACGGAAATGCAAAGGATCTAGAATAGCCAAGACAATTTGGGGAAAAATGAACAAATTTACATTACCTAATTTTAACAATTATTATACAATTGTACAACTATTATAAACCTAAGTAATCAAGAGTGTCACATTGGTGTAAAGACAGACATAAAGATTAATGGAACAGAATAGAGAACCCAGAAATAGATTCTCACATACATAGTCAATTTTCAATAAAGGTGACAAGGAAATTCAATGGGGAAAGAATAGCCTTTTCAAGAAAAGGTACTGTATTAATCAGATATTCACATGCTAAAAAAATGAACCTTGACTTTCACTTCACATTACATATAATAATTAACTCGAACTGGACCATGGACCTAAAAGTAAGAACAAAAACTCTAAAACTTCTAGAGGAAAACAATGGAGAAATTCTTTAGGATGGGGAGCTGTTCTCTGCATTTTATAACATTTAGCTGCACCCCATACCACATAGTAAAACGTTAATTATAGCCTGAAATTTGACTCCTACCTCACACCATACAGGATCAGCTCCAAGGGGATTGCAATTCTATGTAGGAAAGATAAAACAATAAAGTTGTGTAAGAGTTAGAAGAACTGGAGTCAAGACTCAGTTTAAATAGCTTAGCTGTGTAATCTCTTTTCATTGTCAAAAAGGGATTGGACTAGGTCTTAGATCTTAAACTCACATTTCAAAAATCTATATGCATTCTTTTCCACACAGTCTAGAAACTTATCCCAAGGAAATAATAAAACAAGTCTGTGAAAAATATGTGCTAATTGCAAAATTGGCTATAGCCTAAATGGACACCATCAGAGACTAAATAAGTGATGGTATCTCTAGGCAACCGAATGCTAGGTAGTCATTAAAAAGGAGCTAGAGCTTTCTATTTTGGTACAGAAAGGTGTCCAGGATAAATTGTTCCTTTTTAAGATTTTTTAAGTTTTGTTTTTTTTTTAAATAAGTACAACCTACCCCCTCAAAGTGGGGCTGGAACTCACAACCCCAAGATCCAGTCGCATGTTCTATGGACTGAGCCAGCCAGGCACCCCTATTGTTTTGTTTTGTTTTGTTTTACTGAGATTACAGGAGCGCCTGGGTGGCTCAGTCGGTTAAGCGTCTGCCTTCGGCTCAGGTCATGATCCCAGGGTCCTGGGATCCAGCCCCCTATCGGGCTCCCTGTTCAGTGGGGAGCCTTGCTTCTCCCTCTCCCTCTGCCCCTCCCCCTGCTTGTGCTCTCTCTCTCTCTCTCAAATAAATAAACTTTTTTAAAAAATAAAATCAGATTATAGAATAGTAAAAGGTAAAAATAGTAAGATCCCCTTTATGTAAAAAAAAAATCCATAAATATTTATTGATCGCCTCTCATATACAATGTCATTGGGCTGAACACTGGGGACAAACGACAGTCAATGAAACAGACATTCCAGGGGAGAACGAAGACCAAAAAATAAAACAAATGCAGATATGACTATTGGTGTCATGAAGAAAAATAAGCGTTCAAGAGTGGCAGTAGAGGATCTTGTTTTAGTTAGGGTGGTCGAAGAAGGACTCTGCTGGAAGGTGGCATTCAATCGGAAAATCTAATCATGTAGGAGAACAATCCGCGCAAAGAGTGAGGTGTCAAGGCTCCTCCAGGCAGAGGCAAGGGCAACTGCAAAGGCCGTGAACCCGTGAAGAACAAAGGATGCGTGAGGGACTGTCTGAGCAGCGCCAGTGCGGCTTCAGAGCTAGAGAGGACGCAGATCCGCCATGCTGAGAACTCCGAACTCACTGTGTGGAGTGAAGTCCTTGGAAGGTCTGAGCTGGGTAATGACCTCCGGTGCTGCCTGAAAGGCTCTGCAAGAAGCTACAATTACAGGGGGTTGTGCAGGAGCAAGAATGGGAGCAAGAAGGCCTGTGCAGAGCACCTCGGTGAGGAATGTGAGGCCATGGGAGGAATCCCCGACGGCCGCTGTCCAGACACAACTTTAGGTTTGCACGAAAACAGAGCTCGGGAGAAAACGCGCCAAAGTGCTGGGGAACAGGAGATTCGTTTTCCCGGAAGTGCAAGTGGTGCACAGTTTGTCACGATTATGCATATTCGTCAACGTTCGCCCAGGCGGGCGGAGAAGGCGCCCCGCGCGCCGTCGGGGCGGGAGCGGCCCCCTGGCGGGGGCGCCCGAGCACCGCAGCCCGCCGGACCTTCCCGCCGCGCCGCCGGAAGTGCTCTCCTGACCCGCCGCGCCACGCCGCGGGAAGATGGCGCAGGACGCCGGCGACATGGAAGATGGGCAGCTTTCCGACTCGGATTCCGACATGACGGTCGCACCCAGCGACAGGCCGCTGCAGGTGCCGGTGAGTGTAAAGGGCAGGCGGGTCATTCGGAGCCGGGAGCGCGCAGCCCGGGCTGCGAGGAGGGGCGGGCGTGCGGAGCCGGGACTGCGGAAGGGGGCGGGCGGCTGTGTGGATGAGCAGCGGGCCGGCCGGCTTCCCGGGCCGGGCGGAGGCACGCGGGCTGCGGCGGCGGGGGGGAGGCGCTGGGCGGGGACGCGACCGCGGGCCGTCCGAACCCTGACCCGGCATCTCGTTGCCTAGCGGGGCGGCGAGGCTTGCGGCCTCCTGCTGACGGGCGTGCGGCCGGCTCTTCTCCGCCTGCGGTGTGCCGCTCTGGGTTTTCTGAACTTAACGGAGTGTCCCCGCTGTAGCGTGATTAGGTTGTCCCCGCCCGGCACCTGGGGACGGCGGGCAGAAACATCCCCTGGCGCTCCTTTTTCGCCTTGATCATATAGGGAGCCTGAAAACCGGGAACGAAGTTCATCATTTGCTTAAGGGCCTGGTTTTCCATGTCCCCGTCGGACCTAGTTTCGCCACGCAATAATGTGGCACCGGGTTTTGTATTAACCTCCCCGTTTTCTAAATGGGAGTTTGTCTTGATTGCCTGCTAAGTAGCAGACACTTTTGAGCGGGCTTAGTGCCAGGCTGCCCGCGTTCGAAAACTGGCGCCTCCGCCGTGTGACCAGTGGCAGGTTATTTAGCCTAGTGCCCCAATTTGTATAATGGGAATGATAAGAGCACGTCAGTGATAGGGTGTCTGTAAGGATTCAGTGAACAGTAACCCCTGACAAATTTTAGATGCTGTTGTTATTTGAAGATGGGAAGACTGTCTCTTTATTGACTTAAATCACCCCCTCCTGCCGCCATTTCGAGCACATAATAGCACAAATAACATCCCCTTTATGTAAAAAAAAAAAAAAAAAAAAAAAAAACCAAACCATAAATATTTCTTGATCACCTATCATACATAATAAGTCATCGGGGCTGAACACTGGGGAGCTCAGCAAATACTTCGTTTGGTACAAAACACAAAGGTGTTCTTTTTTTTTTTTTTTTTAAAGATTTCATTTATTTTAGGGAGAGAGATGGGGGTGGGGCAGAGAGAATCCCAAGCTGGATGCTGAGGTGCTGAGGTGGAGCCCACGGTGGGGCTTGATTTCACGACTCTGAGATCATAACCTGAGCCCAAACCAAGAGTCAGCTGCTTAACTGACTGAGCCATCCAGACGCCCCAAGGTGTTCCCTTTTGTATATAGATGTCTTAGGAAATTGATACGAAGGTTTCAGTTTAGGTTTTCAATCTTTTCCGGGTGGTTTTACATAGATTGACCCATGACTTGGTAAACTTAATGCCATGGACTGTGCAGTTGTTTTTTTTTTATTTTTTTATTTTTTAAAGATTTTATTTATTTGAGAGAGAGAGAATGAGAGACAGAGAGCACGAGAGGGAAGAGGAGAAGCAGACCCCCCGCCGAGCAGGGAGCCCGATGCGGGATTCGATCCAGGGACTCCAGGATCATGACCTGAGCCGAAGGCAGTCGCTTAACCAACTGAGCCACCCAGGCGCCCTGGACTGTGCAGTTTTAATAGTATGTCAGGGATTCTTACCCATAGGAGTTTACTATCTAATCTCAAAAGAGTGTGGTCACTAAACTGTATAAAGGAAGTTGGATGTGTCCAAATGCAAAAAAAAACATGTTTGAAAAGAAAGAGAACATATTCTGTTATAACTTGTTAAGCTTTAAAATAAAACTTGCCAGTTATCTTACCAGCAAAAAAGGGTTTATTCTGGAACAGCAGAGAATCACAACTCTGAACAAGCAAGCTAGGGCAAAACCATAGGCAAGTGGGAAACAGAGAGGAATGCTCTTTTATAGAGGAAGGGGAGAAGTTGAGAGGGGCTGTAAAAAAGTCCACTGGAGTAAACTGGGAATTAAAAGCGGTTTTTTGGGTGCCTGGGTGGCTCATTCGGTTAAGCATTTGCCTTCAGCTCAGGTCATGATCCCAGGGTCCTGGGATCAACCCCTGTATCAGGCTCCCTGCTCCATGGGGAGTCTGTTTCTCCCTCTGCCCCTCCCCCTGCTTGTTTGTCTCTCTCTCTCTCTAATAAATAAATAAAATCTTTAATAAAAAAAAAAGTATAGTGGCTTTTCATTGGCTGAGTTGGGACAGTCTCATTGGCTGGGCTGTTGCCAGGCAAGAAAAAAATCTTCCTCTGGCTGTGTTAGTAAGGTGTAGGCTGCTTCCTGTGGGAGGTGAAACCTCACGTCTTTTCCTTTGATAGGACATGAGAACTTCCCCTTCAAGCCCCCTGACTCCAGTTTAGTGAGCTTTCCTTTTAATTTTCACAACTGCTATTAACAGTTATTGTGCATGTCATTTTCAAACATTCTGACAATAACTGAAAATACTGAAAATCTTCTCTAACGTGGGAATTAAAGAGCTTTTTATTTATTTATTTTTTATTATTTATTTATTCATGAGAGAGAGAAAGAGAGAGGGAGGGAGGGAGAAGCAAGCTCCCCACGGAGCAGGGAGCCTGATGCGGGGCTCGATCCCAGAACCCTGAGATCCTGACCTGAGCCGAAGGCAGACACTTAACCGACGGAGCCACCCAGGTGTCTCTAAAGAGCTTTTTGGGGCACCTGGGTGGCTCAGTCGTTGGGTGTCTGCGTTTGGCTCAGGTCGTGATCCCGGGGTCCTGGGATTGAGACCCACATTGGGCTCCCTGCTTGGCGGGAAGCCCGCTTCTCCCTCTCCCACTCCCCCTGCTTGTGTTCCCTCTCTCGCTGTGTCTCTCTCTGTCAAATAAATAAAATCTTTTAAAAAAAAAAAAAATAAAGAGCTTTTTAGAAATAGGCTTTAGAACTAAATTCTGTATTGGCTTTAGAAATAACGAGTTTGTGGTTTTAAAATTGGCAAATTCCATGTGGAACTTTAGAAAAGTAGGGACTGGATTGGTTTCAGAGATTCATTGAAGATTGTTCTGCTTCAGTGGTCCAACTGAATCCCTAAATAATTTTTTTTTTTTTTAAATAGCACATGCTGGGTAGATTTAATGTGTTTGGTGGAATTGATGGTATTTCCTTTCACTGCAGAAAACACTAGGTGGGGACAGCACAGTGAGGCCCTTCCAGGGTCCTGCAACACCGTGTGCGCCAGTATCACATTATCGGACTGTTAAAAGTGTGGATTCAAGTGAAGAGAGTTTTTCTGATTCAGATGATGACAGCTCCCTTTGGAAACGCAAACGACAGAAATGTTTTAACCCTCCTCCGAAGCCAGAACCCTTTCAGTTTGGCCAGAGCAGCCAGAAACCACCTGTTCCTGGAGGAAAGAAGGTTAACAACATATGGGGTGCTGTGCTACAAGAACAGAATCAAGATGCAGTGGCCACTGAACTTGGTATCTTGGGAATGGAGGGTACCATTGACAAGAGCAGACAATCCGAGACTTACAATTACTTACTTGCGAAGAAACTTAAGAGGGAATCCCAAGAACATACGAAAGAATTAGACAAAGAGCTAGATGAATATATGCATGGTGGCAAAAAAATGGAATCAAAGGAAGAGGAAAATGGGCAAGGTCATCTCAAACGGAAACGACCTATCAAAGACAGACTGGGGGACAGACTAGAAATGAACTATAAAGGCCGGTATGAGATCACAGAGGACGATTCGCAAGAGAAAGTAGCTGATGAAATTTCTTTCAGGTGAGCATTAAAATGTGGCCTGCAAATGAGCACTTGACCAATTACTGTCTTCCATTTATAGGAAATAATTCCAATGCATTAAGGATGATGTTTCTTGTGAGATTTTTTAATTTTAGGAATGGGTTTACTTGGTTATAGGAATATATCTGTGTTTCCTTAAATGGATAGGCCTGATAAAATAATGAGTTTTGTAAACTTTTATGAACTTTTTTATTTGCTTTTATGAACTCTTAATGACTTTTGTCATTTAGTGCTTTGGAGCTCTTTTTTTTTATTTTATTTTTTTAAGATTTTTTTTTTTTAACATATTTATTTGACAGAGATAGAGAGCACAAGGAGGCAGAGGGAAAGGGAGAAGCAGGCTCTCTGCTGAGCAAGGAGCCCGATGCGGGGCTCGTTCCCAGGACCCCGGGATCATGACCTGAGACGGAGGCAGATGCATAACCAGCTGAGCCACCCAGGCTCCTCTAAAGTTATTCTTTGTTCCTGCCCCAGATAACTGCTGATTACTATCTGTTGGCATAAATTTGCATTTTCTGGACATTTCATAATAATGGAATCATACAGCGTATGGTCTGTATGTGTAATGTTTTTGAGATTTGTCCATTTTGTAGTAGGCATCAACACTTAATTTTTTAATTTCTATACATATACAGACATCCATATTGCTATTCCACTTTTTGACTGTCATGAATAATGCTCTATGAGCTTTGACCTGCAGATATTAGGACATGTATTTTAACTTTTACTGGTAAATACCTAGAAGTAGAATTTCTTGGTGTATGGTAAACTGATACTTCATTTTATTTTCAACAAGTTCAGATTTTGTTTAACTTTTTCTTAGCTCTAAGTGATTAATGAACAGTGTCACAAATTTGAAAACAGATATGGTTCAAGAGTAATAATGCTAATACTGGACTTTTAACCTACAGAGTGAGTTTGGAATTTGACTGTTGGAAAGGAATTTAGAGATTCTGTAAACCAAAGCCTTCATTTTATGGATAAGGAAACTGAGACCTAGTAGTTAATATGGCTTGTCCAAAGTCACAGTTTTAAGTGTCAGATTTGGAACTAAACCTTGGTTGCTTTGTTCCTAGTCCAGTGCTCTTTCTCCAATAATGCACTGCCCCTTGTTGAGAAGGAGCAAGAAAACCAGGTCTAGTTAGAGAACTTCCATGTTAATCCTCATTCATCTCTATAGAGTGTGGACTGTGACGTGAGAAGTGTTAGTTAGGCTTCCTATGTTTTTACCTCTCAGTGGTAAGATGAAAATAAGTACCTACTTCATAAGGTTGTTGAGATAATTAACTGATATAATGCATACAAAGTTTTTAGGATTGTGCTCATCCCATAGTAAGTCATCAGTAAATATTAGCTGTGGCCTTTGTTCTGAGGCAGAGAGTGAGAGGAAGATCCTATCCACTTTAAAGCTCCCACGCATCTCTGGAGTTAGGAGAACTAACTTGTAGGCGTGATAATTGAAAGCATAGTGTATGTTTGTTACTTGTTTTGACAAGAGTTTAGGCTTGCATTCCCCTTGCTGGATGTGCACATTTATTTTGAAATTCACCATAATCCATTAAGGCAAAATGAAGAGGCCAGTTCTGAGACTTGAGATGGAACCTTGAGTTTATTGTCTCTTTGGGTGACCCAAGGTGGTAGTGTTGGTATGTCCGTGGTTCTAAGGTTAAATATTGAAGATTGCCAAAAGCAGATATTACCAGAAGAGGATTTTGATTCTACTTGGGCATTAAACTGGAGACAAAGGTACATTTCTTCAACTTTATACAGCAAATATTTACTCTGTTTGTTCCTTATCAGGTTGCAGGAACCAAAGAAAGATCTGATAGCACGAGTAGTGAGGATAATTGGGAACAAAAAGGCAATTGAACTTCTGATGGAAACTGCTGAAGTTGAACAAAATGGTGGCCTTTTTATAATGGTAAGAGTTACTGCTCTGTTGTTTCTATTTTATATTGTGTTTCATGTGATTTTTTTTTTACAAAATAAACTTGTCTCTGATTGTTGGATTTCTTATTTATCAGTATATTACAGTGTGGCTCAGATCTTAAAAAACTGAATTTAAAAATTATGTATAGTTAGTTTTTGCAATTACTACTTTCCTTACAAAAACCATACATAGGGGCCCCTGGGTGGCTCAGTCGTTGAGCGTCTGCCTTCGGCTCAGGTCATGATCCCAGGGTCCTGGGATCAGGCCCCATATCGGGCTCCCTGCTCCACGGGGAGCCTGCTTCTCCCTCTCCCACTCCCCCTGCTTGTGTTCCCTCTCTCGCTGTGTCTCTCTCTGTCAGATAAATAAATAAAATCTTAAAAAAAAAAACAAAACCATACATAAATTGTATCCTGTTAGTGTGCAGTCAACAATGTATCTCTTACAGGATTCATAGAGAGTAGGGGCTGAAATTTTAAGAAAACAATCTAGAGAGAACTTGGAAACTCAAATTTTAAGAATACAGGTTTTAGAATTTGGGATACTTTGTTTTGAATTCTGGGTCTGCAACTTAATCGGTGTGAGATGTGGCTAAATTATTTGACTTTTCAGAGCCTCTTTCTCCCAGGTGCAGATTGGGGACTAATCCTGTGTTACAAGGATTGGACAAGATGATGCACGTAAAATACTTAGCACAGTATGCCCAGCCCTTAATTGGCAGTGATGAACAGACATGTTGTTTTGGGTTTGTTTAATTCATGCATTCTTAAAAATTGGTTCTTGGGACCAAAAAACAAAAAAACAAAAACCCACATATATAGGTATAAAACACAGGTAGATATACAGTGTATCAGTTAGTATTACAGTTCCATGGTTGGTGGGGTAAGGGAAGCAACAGTGAACAAAAACTTGAGAAACATTTTAGTATTTGTTTTTCTTTACACTTTTCTGTTTTCTGTTGTTTTAACTGAAGTATAGCTGACATACAAAAATAATTTTAGCTGTACAACATAGTGATTTGACAATTACAAACAGAATGCTCACCACAATGAGCGTAGTTATCAGCTATCTCCATACAAAGTTATTACGATATATTTTTTTAAGATTTTATTTATTTATTAGAGAGAGAGAACATGAGCGGTGGGGAGGGGCAGAGGGAGAAGCAGATTCCCTGGTAGGCAGGAAGCCCGACTGAGGACTCTCTTCCAGGACCCTGGGATCATGACTTGAGCCGAAGGCAGATGCTTAACCAACTGAGCCACCCAGGCGCCCCAAAGTTATTACAATATTATTGATTACATTGCCCATGCTGTACTTTCCATCCCTGTGACTTTATAGTGTCACTAGAAGTTTGTACCTGTTAATCCCCTTCACCTATTTTGCCCATTCCCCACCCCCTGCCCCTCTGGCAACCACGTTTGTTCTCTGTATTTATGAGTCTCTTTCTGGTTTTTTGGTAAACAAGTTTGTTTTGGTTTTTAGATTCCACATATAAGTGAAGTCATCTGGCATTTGGCTTATTCTTTCTGACTCACTTAGCATGATATCCTCTCTGTCCATCCATGATGTGAGTGGCAAGACTTCATACTTTCTTATAGCCAAGTGATATTTCATCATATATATAGAGATACAGATAGAGATATATATCATCTTTACCCATCATTGGACATTTAAGTTGCTTTCATATTTTGGTTATTTTAAATAATACTGTAGTAAACATAGGGGTCCATATGTCTTTTCAAATTCATGTTTTTGTTTTCTTTGGTTGAATACCCAGCAGTGGAATTGCTGAATCATACGGTATTTCTATTTTGAATTTTTTGAGGAACCTCCATACTGTTTTTCCATACTGGCTGTACCAGTTTACATTCCTGCTAGCAGTGCACAGAAATACCCTTTTCTCCACATTCTCACCAACATTTGTTATTTCCTGTTGTCTTGATATTAGCCATTCTGACAGATGTGAAGTGAGAAACACTTTACTGCTTGAGAATGGCAAAAAGTGCACTAGTCTGGTTAAGGGCCCAATCATAGGCAGTGGTACTTTTTTAAAATTTTTTTAATTTTATTTATTTATTTATTTTTAAAGATTTTATTTATTTATTTGACAGAGAGAGACACAGCGAGAGAGGGAACACAGGCGGGGGGAGTGGGAGAGGGAGAAGCAGGCTTCCCGCGGAGCAGGGATCCCGATGCGGGGCTCGATCCCAGGACCCTGGGATCATGACCTGAGCCGAAGGCAGACGCTTAACGACTGAGCCACCCAGGCGCCCCAGTAGGCAGTGGTACTTTATCCCATATGGTTTTGGAGATTTCATTTAATTCAGCTTTCACCGCAGGGTGAGGATGAAGTTTGAATGGCTCCTTATTTGCTCCTCATGAATCTGAATGGTAACATCACATGAGAGTGAATCAATATTATGCTGTGGAAATGGAGAGAGAAACCAGTTAGAATTGATAGCATTGGCTGAGGAAATAGCATGTGAATATAGATTATGGAAGTCAAAACAGAACTTGACAACAAAACAAATTACAATAATCATGAATGTACTGGCCCCCTTGTTTGTCACTGCTGAGGTACTTGGATTTTTGTTTAGTTGAGCCCAAAGTTACAGATTCATTAATATCTTAGTACTGTAGTAATAAAAGTTTATATCATAGTGAGCTAGTGAAAATCTACTGGTTGTTGGAAAGATGCAAGTCCAAATTCACTTTCTTTTAATGGACAGTTTTCTTTTTTTTGTTCTTTTAAAGATTTTATTTATTAGAGAGCACGAGTGAGGTGAGGGGCAGAGGGAGAGGGAGAAGCAGACTCCCCGCTGAGAAGGGAGCCCAATGTAGGGCTCGATCCCAGGACCCTGAGATCATGACCTGGGCCGAAGACAGACACTTAAATGACTGAGCCACCCAGGTGCCCTAATGGACATTTTTCTTGTACGATTATTTATTGCTGTGTACTAGGCGCTGTTGTAGACACAGCAATCTTACATTGTAGGTAGGGGTGGGAGGGAGACAATATGTAAAGAATAAATATATCTTCAGGTATGTTAGAAAGTGATAAATGCTATGGTAAAAGAAATAGAGGTATGGAGGTATGGAGAAGAGAGGAGGACATTGCAGTTAAACTGTGGTGATCAGGGTAGACCTTTTTATTTCTTTAGGTACCTTTCTGTTTAAAAGATGCTTTAGGCCATTCATAGGAACAGTCTGTACAGTATCATTTTTCTCTTTCTTTTTGTAGAATGGTAGTCGAAGAAGAACACCAGGTGGAGTTTTCCTGAATCTCCTGAAAAATACTCCTAGTATCAGTGAGGAACAAATTAAGGTAAAAATTACAGTGTCCTTGACTTTTAAGATCTATCATAATTTCACTTCTATTTGGGTTCTAGCTTCATATTCTCTTAATCTCCATCACCTGTTCTGCCTTAACTTGACCAGTTTTGTCAGTGTCTCATTTCAAGTAAAACATGTGCCTTTATAAACTGCCTCCTCTTCTTCCCTTTCCAAACCAAGGTCACAATTTCCGTTATGTCGTTTTCCTGGTCTTTTAGCACGTAATTATTTTTTCTACCCTCCTACAACTTTTTATTAATGAAAAATTTCAGACGTGCAGAATAGATGAAAGAATAATAGGATGAATTTCCTATACTTAGATTTAGGGGTTTTTAATATTTTGAGATTCTTACCTTACAGTTGTTTTTCTCTACCATTTGGTAATAAGTAGTGAACATCGTGACACTCAGCTCTAATTATTTCAATAAGCATCTGTCAATAATAAGGACAGTTTCCTACATAGCTTTACCTTAGAGAAGGAAAAACAACTTCATAGTATCATCTAGTATCTTGACCTTATTCCAATTTCCTGAATTGTCCCAAGAATGTATTGTCTACCTTCCACCCCCCCCCAAACCAGGATCCTGTCTAGATTTCCATTGTAGCTCTTTTGCTCATTTTAACTCCACGTTTTCTTTTGTGATTTAGACCTTTTGAAGAGTCTGAATGGTTATCTAATAGAACATACCACATTCTGGTCATTGTCTCCTCATGGGTTTGTTTCATTCAGTCCTCTGTCTCCAGTAGTTCTTATAAACTAGAATCTAGGCTCTTCAGTATTAATCATTTTTGCATTACTAGAATGTCCTATATGGGAAGTTCTTTTACCACGTGAGATTTTCACAGCTCAGAATTTATCTTTTAATCTGTTAATTAAGGAACATGATTACATTTAGCAGATCTGATCAAGATGGAGAACTTGCTTCTTGAATAGGAAAGAGGTGGTAGGTACATGGGCAACGCAGATACTGTATTTGAGCAGCTCTGTACTCTCTTTACCATAACAGTGGGTAATACAGGTCGGAGGAATGTGGTTGAGCCATTTATAATGCTAATGAAGACAGATAAATAAAAGTCACTTCCCTTGAGCTGCCACTCCTTGTGAGTTTATTTTATATCTGCTCAGTGTTAGATATTTTTTCCTCAAGTTTTCTGGCTGTCCACTTCCAGTTATTTTTTAAAAATCTATTGTTGAAATTCCTACAGGAAACGTTACTGTTATCGCACATTTGAAATCTCTTGTCCATAACTGCCTTTTTTCCTCATTGGAACAATGACTTCGATAAATTTGTAATGATGTAATTTTCCTTACGCCTGTTAGTAGAGCAGAGCTTTTGCTTATGTTCTCCCTCCTCCCCCACGGTGATCCCTGACAAAAGGTGTACACTGAGAAGGAACATCCTTCTAAGGAACATTAAACATTGTTTGATAGTAGAATGTCAGAGGAATAGCACGATGTGATAAAAAGAATTCCCTAACATTCAAAATCTGGGTTTTAATCTTAATTTTGCCATTTAGTAATTATATGACGGAGCAGATCACTTACTCTCCCTCAGCCTTAATTTTCTCAATTATAAAGTGGGGACTTTTTATTAAGTGTCCTGCCCATTGAATAGAGCTCTAAAAGGATTAAATAAAGTAGTATCTGGAAAAACTTCTTGTAGGTAACTAAACTTTGGACAATTTCCACAAGCAGAAGAGAAGAAAATAACATTTATTCACCATGTCCCCAGCACTAGGCCAAATATTTATAAGACTTAATCTGTACCAGGTTCTATCAAAGTGGATGTTACCATGGTATGCACATGAAAAGTAATAAAAATGATCCCCCTGGGATCGTGCAGAATACTGACTTGAAACTGGTTGTTTTCACTGAATCACGTCTTTGAACTTCAGTTCTAACTCATTGTGGAGAAAGAGATTTTAATGTTAGTAGGTTACGTTAAGCTACCAGAAACATTGCATTATAACAACAGACAAACATTTGAAATACCTAATAATAGAAGAGTGTTAACCAAGAGGGACATTTTTAAAGTAACTATGTTGTAGCTTCTATTTTTGTGAAGCAGTTTTAAGAAAAGGAGAAAAATGAAGTAATACCGAATTTTTTAAAAAGGCAAACTACAAATTTAGAACAAAAAAGAGGCATGGGACAGTTAATTGATATGTAAAACACCAAAGAGTTACCAATGATTCGGTCTGCTCCAGACGATTATAAATGTTTTGGCTTTTAAGATATTTCTGTGTTTTTCCAAATTTTCTGCATGTGCATGGATTGAGTCCTTTTATCAGAGGAAAAAACCTAAAGCAAATAGAATTTCATCATAGGTAATTTCAAATCATCTAAATGATCATGTTATAATTACTGTTTGGGTCACTATAATGCTAATAATCAGTCTGTAGAATTTGGAAGCCAGAATCGAACTGAGTGGGCTTGTTTGCGGTTTTTTTATTTGATTTCGTTTTGGTATATGACATACCATTTTGTTTTGGTTTGTAGTTGTTTAAGTTTTGTTTTGGAAAATACAAAGTTTGTGAGAGAAAAAAAGATTAGGAGTAGTTAAAAAGTTAATTTGCTGTATTTTTTAAAAAGCTCAGCTGTACTGGTCTCCCTCTGCAAATAGTGTACCATTTAGGTTCTTGTAAAATGAATTCTGTGCAGGTAGATAGGGAAGGGAGGACAGAAAGCTCCTGGCAGATTATCACTTGTCTGCATTTTTGTAACAACATGAACAACAGTTTACAGCGGCATTTCTCTGGGCCATTGCCCTGTTGGTTCTGCCACATTCGTAACCTATGGAATGTCATTCCTTTTTCACGTGTTTGGAGGCAAAAGGGAAACTATCATTTTACTTGGTGTTGCCAAGCACTGTACTCCTCAGACTTGTTTTTTTCGAGATGCTTGGATGAGCTTTCCCATGAAATGGGACTCCTTCCCCTCACAGCTGCTCTTTATCTCTGCCCTTGGCGGGTAAGCAGACCCTTGAAAAAATTGTGAGTTGTCACACTTCTGTGAAGGCAACACCATGGGTTTTAAGAATGCGAATATGGAAAACTAATATACGAGCTTACACCTGATACCTTCCCATGTTGGCTCTGCAGTCTTGTGCCTTCTCTCCTCCTCTGATTTTAGTGTATGTGCTGCCAAAGCGGGCACTCTCGCTTTCCTCATCTGAAGAGAAGGATAATACCCACTTCATAAGGTTCCGCTGACAATGAAAAATCCTAACACAATACCTGGCATATAAAGGTGCTCATTCAGTAAATGGTGCCTATCTGAAGTCACTTTTTTTGGTCCTTCTTCCACTTCTTAGACCTGTACCCTCCTTCTCCACCCCCAATCTTGTCATTCCTTTAGCAGGTACTTTTATTCCTTCTTCCCATCAAAGCTTTCACCTTCTGAAGCCTTCCCTTGTTGCCTTAATTTCAGGGCTCCTTACTCCTTCCTCGGCTAGTTCTCTGTGCTGCTTGTAACTATTTAGCGTAAATATTAGGAGAGGGAAAAAAAAATATTAGGAGAGGGCCTCCTTTATTTCACCATTGTACATAGTACTTTTTATAAACAAGAGGGGATTTGTAATTTGTGCACTTTAAGAATATAATAGGGAGTGACTTGGTTATAGCTTTTAGTAGTCCCTTCCCAGAAGATCATAGGGTGTCAGAAGTGTGTCCTGCCTATCCTAACTTCTCTTTTAGACCTTGGAACCTTCTCTGTTTTAGCATAGTCATTTTTGGCCTTCTCTTTAGATCCCTGGCCTACTTTTCTTTTTGTAGCCTCTGAAACTACACTTCTCTATCTGCATCAAGGTTCCCAGGTGCTATTTTATGTTTTCCCATGTAGTAGTTGAATGAAACACATTTTCTCCTTTGGCAGCTCTCATCCGCTGGCGATTTTGCCTCTTGGTGGACGTTGGGCAGTGCCTGGAGATGTGTTTGGTTGTCTCAGTTTGGGGATGGAGGGGTTCTATGCTGATGGGGCGAGGCCAGGTATGCTGCTAACCCTCCTGCAGTGCACACAGCAGGAATTGAGCTGGACGTTTCGGATTGCCCAGGTGGAGAAGCCCTGTACTAACAATCTCATGTTTTTCTGTTACAAAATCCCTCTTCTAACATCCTGGAATATATCCCAGTGCTGATTGCATTATTTTTATGCCTCATGGTACAAGTTTTTGACAGGTTTACATTCTCCACGCTAATTACAGTAACATTTTTTTAAGGGATGGATTTTTTCCCTTGTGTAGGTTACGTGATCATACTTAGTCACACCCTTCAGGCATGGCTTGGTTTCCTTACCATGTGCAGTCACGTATGGTTATGATGCCATTTCAAAGTTAGTAAACCCTTATTCCAAAGACTTCTGTTTTGTTGGGACAAAATAGATTTTAATTTAAATCCTAAGCAACATGATTTTTCTACCATATCTTCCCATTTTGGAAGCCTGTGGCTGTAGAGATGGTATGTGATGGTTGAATAAGCATGCGCCCCGGAGCTAACATGAGGTTAAGTTTGAATTACAGCTTCATCTTCTGGTTGCAGTGGGGGCTTCCCTGCTATCTTGGACTCTGTGTCCTATTAGAGTCTAATAATATTTGCTTGTTTTTTGTGAGAAATGAAGATAACGTAAAGGAAGCCTCCTAATAAACGTTCAGTAAATGGCAGTCTTTACTTCAAGTCGTTCCTTTATTGTAGGACATTTTCTACATTGAAAATCAAAAGGAGTATGAAAATAAAAAGGCTGCTAGAAAGAGGAGAACACAAGTATTGGGGAAAAAGATGAAACAAGCTATTAAAAATCTAAATTTTCAAGAAGATGACGATACATCACGAGAAACTTTTGCAAGTGATACGAACGAGGCTCTGGCCTCTCTTGACGAGCCGCAGGAAGGCCACGGAGAGACAAAGCTGGATGCAGAGGAAGCCATCGAGGTGGATCATTCGCACGATTTGGACATCTTTTAGTACATTTAGGGGAATAAGCCTTTTTAGAATAATCTTGTAATAAGCCATTTCTACTGAAGTTGCTTTGTTTTACTTTGCACTGATACATGTAAAAATCCGGAGAGAAAGAACTGTTTACTTGTTTAAAATAAAGTTGAATCTGTGGGGAGATGAATGTTATTGATAGAAACATTTCTCATGTCTGACAAAATACTTACAAGTATATATAGCAGAGGATTTAATTTCTCAATCTGTTGCATGTGTTAGTTACTACTAGTTGATAATTACTTTTGTCCAGGTCATTGTAACATGCAATTCAAAAACTTGTTTTCTTTTTCTGATTTATCCTTGCAGTGAATTATGATTGGTTTCAAAACATTCCATTAAAAGATCCTAATAAGGCACATAAATTATTAAGCTGTTACAAATGCATTCAAATTTAGTTTTTCTGTGTTCTAAGAACTTTTAGGCAGTTTGAAGGACAGAGACTAAAAATAGGTTTATACTGATGGTTCTTAACCACTTATTTGTCCAGAAGTAAATTAACAAGCTTTTCAAAGAAATACTGGTTCTTAACTTTAACTTTGTTTTTTACTTCTTTCTAATTACTCGATCATACACTAAATACTGAATGTGATCCATACCTGTGTAATTACTTTGGACATTTAAAAAATTCACAGTGGTTGCCTGCCTAAGACTGTTTTACCTTATGTTAAGGAAGTTGGGTATTAAAAATGTTACATCTGCCTGAAGTGTCAAATTACTCATTTTTATTGAAGGAAATAAGGGGAGTTAAGGTGTTCTAAGGGTTGACTATGGTTTACAAAATAAACAAAAATCTGTAGGAAGCAATTATAAACTATTCTTTACAGACAGTACTTAAAATCTTTCTGTAGTTCCTGGAATACATAGTCACTGAAGTTGGATCTAAGAATATTATAAGTGGGAAAAGAATTATTGGTTGCTTTTTATTCGTAAAGAATGCAAAAATAAAATTAAATTTTGGGCAGTCCTTAATGCGATTCAAGTGACTTTTTTTTTTTTTTTTAAGATTTTATTTATTTATCTGAAAGAGAGAGACACAGCGAGAGGGGGAACACAAGCAGGGGGAGTGGGAGAGGGAGAAGCAGGCTTCCCGCCGAGCAGGGAGCCAGATGCGGGGCTCGATCCCAGGACCCTGGGATCATGACCTGAGCCGAAGGCAGACGCTTAACGGCTGAGCCACCCAGGCACCCCGTGACTTTTTTTTTTAAGATTTATTTATTTAAGTAATCTCTACACCCAGCCTGGGGCTCGAACTCAAGACTCCAAGATCACGAGTCTCATGCTCCTCTGACTGAGCCAGCCAGGTGACCCTCAAGGGACTATTTTTTTAAATCTCAGATATTCTTGCATAAAATTGCTATAATCAAGGGAAGACAGTATTTTAAATAGGTAACTGAATATTGTTCCTGAGATTATTCATGAGAGGTGATTTTAAAGGTGTAATACATTGGGAAAGATAACATTCAGTTAACTGCCACTTTCGTTTTTTTGTGTTTGTTTTTTTTTTTACTTTTTTTTTTTTTTAAGATTTTATCTATTTATTTGACAGAGACACAGTGAAAATGGGAGCACAAGCAGGGGGAAGTGGGAGAGAGAGAAGCAGGCTTCCCGCCGAGCAGGGAGCCTGATGCGGGGCTCGATGCGGCGCTCCATCCCAGGACCCGGGGATCATGACCTGAGCCGAAGGCAGACGCTTAATGACTGAGCCACCCAGGCGCCCCTTTACTTTTTTTTTTTTTTAATAAGATTTTATTTGAGAGAGCAAGAGTGAGTGAGAGAGCACAAGCCGGGGTGGGGGGGTGGTCAGTGGTGGGGGTAGGGGACACGGAGAGGGAGAAGCAGAACTTGAAGTGGGACTGCTTCTCAGGACCCTGGTCATGACCTGAGCCAAAGGCAGATGCTTAACCGACTGAGCCACCCAGGCGTCCTTGCCACCTTAAATGCCATACGTTTGTGTAAATATTGCTAAATTTTCTAGTGAAAGTTAAGGTTTTTTTGAAGGGTATTAACATCTGAGGTTACTTCATCTTCACTAAATGGTGTGTCCTGGTTCTTTTTCTTTTTTCTTTTTTTTAAAGATTTTTATCTATTTATTAGAGAGCAGGAGTGGAGGGGCAGAGGGAGAGGGAGAAGCAGGCTTCCCGCCGAGCAGGGAGCCCGAAGCAGGGGCTTGCTCCCAGGACCCCGGGATCATGACCTGAGCCGAAGGCAGACCCTTCATGGGCTGAGCCACCCAGCCGCTCCCTGGTTCATTGTCACCAGTAGTTGTTACCATTTGGAAACCATGGATTTCTGAATTATATTAGGATTACATCCTAATGTTAAATAGAAACCAACACTTGAGGTGTTTTGTTTTGTTTCTTAGTAATCCATGACATTTTTTTATCACTACATCTTGGATGCTTATCTTGCATTTTTACCGAAAGGTACTCAAGTTTTGAAAATACCTAAATAACAAACACCAATCAAAATAGTTCTGCAGAGCAGCACCTCTTGCAGGCATATGCTGTGGTGATTGATGCAAAATGCTCAGCAGGATTTTCGATGTGTCCCAGATGGCTTTAATCATTAGTGTGAAAGAACTGCCTTAACCTCACAGAAGAGATCCAATTCAGGGTCAGGATCTTGAGGTGGCAATTCCAGGGTAGGGAACAAAGGCACCTCACGGAGCCCCGTGAGATCGACCAAGAGCAGCCTCTGCAAAGAGAAGGACGGAGACATGGGTACTGCTCTTGGCTGATGGCTTTAGCTGCCCCAAATTAGCCTGCCTTCAACGTCCAGGCCACACCAGGGCTAGGAGTAGATGTATGAAAAAGAATCTCACTGTGATGTTTCCTCTTTAAAATAGCATCTTGGCCACTACCTCCGCTGAGGACCTACCCATCTGCTCCTTGGGCTACTCAAAGCACCTGTAGGTGACTTGGCCGCCTTGCGTCCTCACTCACCATCAGCTCTCCATAGAGGTGTGTGCCCATGGCCAGATCCCCTGAAGGAATTTCGCCACATCTCTGTACACTTTTCTGTACTTTTGCTTAAAAACGATTCACGTGACCGATGGCGAACCTCTGCATCCTACTGGGGGAATTGGCATGTCCTCTCAAGACTTTGCGGAGTTTGGGGGTTCATGGTCTTCTGCTCCAGGACATGCTCCAGAAGCAAGATAACCTGGTCTGAATGGAATGAGGGTCCCAATGGGGCACAGACCAGAGCCTGGAGTCCTCCCCAACACTTCAATTTTTAAGGTTCTTTACTTTTTATCTATTAAAATTACTCTTCTTTCTGCCCATCTAAATCTAGAAATCTCTATCCAGGGACGCCTGGCTGGCTCAGCTGGTAGAGCATGCGACTCTCGATCCTGGGATCCATGAGTTCAAGCCCCACGTTGGGCGAGGAGATTACGTAAAGAAAAAAAAAATGTCTATCCAAACTATTGTCAGGTCTATATTCAGTTAATACTCTCACCAAACTATCTGGCAATAATTCTTGCTGCTCAGCCTAACTTCTTTGTACTTGCTGAGTATGGGATTGACACGACTAGCCCTCCACTTCTCGTGGTAACTTGCAAGACACACTCCCTGTATTAAAATGAGTTTTTATAATCTCAAATACTCTGCAACAGAACTCACATCCTAGGGGATAAAATGGGTTGGGATGGTTTTGGGTTTAAACATTTGATTTCCACTCTTAAAGGGTGTGTGTAAGCAATAGATGGTGAAACATAAAAGAGACACATCCACCATGGGCAGTATATAAATAGGACAATCAGCTAAGGACAAATACAGAATGTTAATATGAAGGGCTACTTTGTAAATAACAGTTGCATAGTCCAAAATGTTACCTAGGATGTTTGTGTCAAATTTGTAATATGTCTGCAAGCATTCTCAGTTTTTTAATTGTTCATGATAAGAATGATGTTTTATCCCTATCAAAATACCATCCACTTTTTTCAAAGAAATGGAACAAATAATCCTAAAATTTGTATGGAACCAGAAAAGACCCCGCATAGCCAGAGGAATGTTGAAAAAGAAAAGCAAAGCTGGCGGCATCACAATTCCGGACTTCCAGCTCTATTACAAAGCTGTCATCATCAAGACAGTATGGTACTGGCACAAAAACAGACACATAGATCAATGGAACAGAATAGAGAGCCCAGAAATGGACCCTCAACTCTATGGTCAACTAATCTTCAACAAAGCAGGAAAGAATGTCCAATGGAAAAAAGACAGTCTCTTCAACAAATGGTGTTGGGAAAATTGGACAGCCACATGCAGAAGAATGAAACTGGACCATTTCCTTACACCACACACAAAAATAGACTCCAAATGGGTGAAAGACCTCAATGTGAGACAGGAGTCCATCAAAATCCTAAAGGAGAACAGAGGCAGCAACCTCTTCGACCTCAGCCGAAGCAACTTCTTCCTAGAAACATCGCCAAAGGCAAGGGAAGCAAGGGCAAAAATGAACTATTGGGACTTCATCAAGATAAAAAGCTTTTGCAAAGCAAAGGAAACAGTCAACAAAACCAAAAGACAACCGACAGCATGGGAGAAGATATTTGCAAATGACATATCAGATAAAGGGCTAGTATCCAAAATCTATAAAGAACTCATCAAACTCAACACCCAAAGAACAAAGAATCCAATCAAGAAATGGGCAGAAGACATGAACAGACATTTTTCCAAAGAAGACATCCAAATGGCCAACAGACACATGAAAAAGTGCTCAATATCGCTCGGCATCAGGGAAATCCAAATCAAAACCTCAATGAGATACCACCTCACACCAGTCAGAATGGCTAAAATTAACAAGTCAGGAAACGACAGATGTTGGCAGGGATGCGGAGAAAGGGGAACCCTCCTACACCATTGGTGGGAATGCAAGCTGGTGCAGCCACTCTGGAAAACAGTATGGAGGTTCCTCAAAAAGTTGAAAATAGAGCTACCATATGATCCAGCAATTGCACTACTGGGTATTTACCCCAAAGATACAAAAGTAGGGATCCGAAAGGGTACATGCACCCCGATGTTTATAGCAGCAATGTCCACAATAGCCAAACTGTGGAAAGAGCCAAGATGTCCATCGACAGATGAATGGATAAAGAAGACATGGTATATATATACAATGGAATATTATGCAGCCATCAAAAGGAATGAGATCTTGCCATTTGCAACGACGTGGATGGAATTGGAGGGTATTATGTTGAGCGAAATAAACAGAGAAAGACATGTATCATATGACCTCACTGATATGAGGAATTCTTTTTTTTTTTTTTAAAGATTTTATTTATTTATTTTAGAGAGAGAGAATGAGAGAGAGCACATGAGAGGGGGGAGGGGCAGAGGAGAAGCAGACTCCCTGCTGAGCAGGGAGCCCGATGCGGGACTCAATCCCGGGACTCCAGGATCATGACCTGAGCCGAAGGCAGTCGCCTAACCAACTGAGCCACCCAGGCACCCGATATGAGGAATTCTTAATCGCAGGAAACAAACTGAGGGTTGCTGGAGTGGGGGTTGGGGTGGGAGGGATGGGGTGACTGGGTGATAGACACTGGGGAGGGTATGTGCTCTGGTAAGCGCTGTGAATTGTGCAAGACTGTTGAATCTCAGATCTGTACCTCTGAAACAAATAATGCAATATATGTTAAGGAAAAAAAAAAGGTAGCAGGAGGGGAAGAATGAAGGGGGGGAAATCAGAGGGGTAGACGAACCATGAGAGACGATGGACTCTGAAAAACAAACTGAGGGTTCTAGAGGGGAGGGAGGTGGGAGGAAGGGTTAGCCTGGTGGTGGGTATTGAGGAGGGCACATTCTGCATGGAGCACTGGGTGTTATGCACAAACAATGAATCATGGAACACTACATCTAAAACTAATGATGTAATGTATGGGGATTAACATAAGAATAAAAAAATTTAAAAAAAAAGAATGATGTTTTAGTCATAGGGATATTAAAAAAAAAAAAGCACTAAAAATAGCCCTAATCTCCACATTTTTAAAAACTACGTTTTCAAGTTTTGTTTATTTACTGTCTACAGCCCACGTGGGGCTTGAACTCACGACCCCAAGATCAAGAATCATGCACTCTTTCAACTGAGCCAGCCAGGCACCCTTTAAGCTCTACATTCTTTGTTTTGTTTTAAGATTTTATTTATTTGACAGAGGGAGAGTGTGTGCACAAGCAGGGGAGAAGCAGACAGAGGGAGAAGGAGAAGCAGGCTCCGCACTGAGCAGGGAGCCTGATGTGGGGCTCGATCCCAGGACCCTGGGACCATGACCTGAGCCGAAGGCAGACGCTTAACCGACTGAGCCAC
This sequence comes from Neomonachus schauinslandi, assembly GCF_002201575.2. Classification (NCBI taxonomy): domain Eukaryota; kingdom Metazoa; phylum Chordata; class Mammalia; order Carnivora; family Phocidae; genus Neomonachus; species Neomonachus schauinslandi. Next base: position 19,040,276 of record NC_058409.1, read on the forward strand.
CCAGGTGCCCCTAAGCTCTCTATGTTCTTAATCACCTGCTAATGTAACTGCTCTGGGTTGCTGTGAAGTTAGCAAGACAGTGTTCTGTCTGAGGCAACAATGTCATCATAATTAGAGGAGTGAGTTAGTGAAGTTCTAGAAGAGAAGTCTCTCCCTACTGTCCGTGATGGCCTCAGGGAAAGACACTTGTCCTATCTTACCTAAGCTTGCCAATAGCTGTTGTGAGGAGAGTTCATATAAGCCTTCTAATAAGTGAGGACTTGAGGGTTCCGGGTTTGGGGGTTTTGTGTTCGGTTTTGTTTTGTTTGCCCTCCGGGAGCGACACACAGACGAGGACAAACATTTTGTGCTTTCCTTGGCATCTGTCTAGAAAGCTTGATGTTTCAGAGGGAAACAATGGGCAGGGAAAGCAAGTCTGCCCTGAGCATAAAGCCGGTACTAAATTCCGAAGCTGTTGTTTGTGGCTGGTCAGAGACATATTTAGGCCACGGGCGGGCCTGGGGCAAATCATGGTGTGCTGCCTTCTCCCTTAGTATCAGGTTAAAGGAACACTGCAAGCAAGATGTAAAAGACAGCATGCAGTTGGAGGTACAGATACTCAGGCTGGACTCCTGATCTTGGTGATACTTGGAGTTTTAATGGGTTCAGTATTAGATGAGCCTCAAACAATGCCATAGCTCTCTGTCCTGCAGCTGGGGGGGTTCAAACATCATGGACACAACACATGAATAACGCTAAAATGAGTGTATTGAACTCACCAGATATCCTTCCTTCCTGCCTTCCTAATCTTCAGGTGTAATGAGGTTCATTTACCACGGTTTTCATTAAAGCAAGGGATGATCCCAAGACGTTACATTATGCCTTGGAAAGAAAACATGAAATTCAGGAATGTGAATCTGCAGGTATTTTCCTATAAATGTTCATAATAAAAAATTCATAGTTAAATAATATACTTTAATATACCTATGAATAAATATGTAACTATACAAAAGCTATTTTTAAATTTATATTTATTTTTTCCAGCTTTATTGGGAATAATAAATATATGTATTTAAAGTAGACAACATGATGACTTGATAAACATACACACTGTAGAATAATTACCAGGATCAAGATAATTAACACATTCATCACCTCACAGTGTTAACTCATTTTTTCTTCTGGTGAGCTTAAGGTCTACTCTCTGCAACTTTCGAGGATACAATACTGTATTATTAACTATTGTTACTAAGCTGAACATTAGATCTTCAGAACTTGGTCTTATAACTGAAAGTTTGTGCCCTTTGACCTATGTCTCCCCATTTCTCCCTCCTCTAGGCCCTGGTAACCACCATTCTGTTGTCCGACAAAAACTATAAGCTATTTGACGTACTTTCACATAAACTTGCAAGGAACAGTTAAATAGCAACATCTATTCAAATATTTGAGGCCAAAGACAAACTTAAAATAGATACACCCAAAGCTTTCAGAACTCTCTGTCTACCTTTCTCCACATAATGGCAACTTGCAATTATGAATTAACTCAGGGGCGCCTGGGTGGCTCAGTCAGTTAAGTGTCTGCCTTCAGCTCAGGTCATGATCCCACTGGGATCATGCCCTGCATCAGGCTCCCTGCTCAGTGCAGATTTGCTTGGGAGTCTCTCTCCCTCTGCGCCTCCCCTTGCTCATGAGATCTCTCTCTAATACAATAAAAAAAAAAGTAAAATAGGAGCACCTGGGTGGCTCAGCTGGTTAAGCATCTGCCTTCAGCTCAAGTCATGATCCCAGGGTGCTGGGATCGAGCCCCGCATCGGGCTCCCTGCTCAGCCGGGATCCTGCTTCTCCCTCTCCCTCTGCTACTCCCCCTGCTTGTGTTCACTCACTCACTCTGTCAAATAAATAAATAAAATATTTTTAAAAAAAGTAGAATAGAATCTATTGTAATAGACTATAATAGGAGATTTCAAGTTAGGATTCCTAGAAAGAAATGGGTTTGCATAAATTTGTAAGTTTCTAACAGCTAAGCAATTAAGCTTGAATAAGAATATACTTTACCAAGAGATAACATAATAAAATATGAATACTATATGATATATAAAATATATCAAATATACAGCTTAATTATTTTTTTTACAAACTACAAACAATACAGTAAATGAAGCTGCCATTAGCCCTGAAATGATTATTTTGTATGTATTTTTATCTGATATTTTGGAAACAAATATAAAATGGAGGAAATCTAGACTCAACATATCAAATTTACCTGTATTAAGACTTCCCTGTGGTCTTAATATTGGACTGTATTTCTTTTTTTTTTTTTTAAGATTTTTATTTATTTATTCATGAGAGACAGAGAGAGAGAGAGAGGCAGAGGGAGAAGCAGGCTCCCAAGGAGCAGGGAGCCCGATGCGGGGCTCGATCCCAGGACCCTGGGATCATGACCTGAGCCGAAGGCAGACGCTTAACCATCTGAGCCACCCAGGCGCCCTGGACTGTATTTCTTAGAATTCAGTGGCTTGTCAAGTCATTTTTCGTGTCTCAAATAGCTTGAGCATGGTGACAGTATTAGTGCTGACTTTATCTTTTCCATTTGCCAGAATTACGGGGTGTATAAACTTTGAGCTGAAGTCGATAACGAAAAGCTGTTTTGAATATGTCTTGACCTCCCTCTTGAGAGCTACAATCCAGCGTAATTTTCTCTTCACTGTTTCACTTGTGCAATTTAGTTGACAGCACTCCTGACAATTTAAAAAATAATATTAGTGACTGGTGTAGAGGAAATTCTCCCTGACAGAGTAAAAATGAAAATTAAGTGAGGGGCGCCTCCTTGGTGTCCGTCTTCAGCTCAGGTCATGATCCTGGGGTCCTGGGATCCTTGCTCAGCCGGGACCCTGCTTCTCCCTCTCCCTCTCCCTCTGCAGCACCCCCCCAACTCATGCACACGCACGCACGCACTCGCTCTCTCTTGCAAATAAATACAAACTCCTTTTTTAAAGATCTTATTTATTTACTTGAGAGAGAGAGGTGGGGAAGGACAGAGCGAGAGGGAGAAGCAGACTCCCCTCTAAGCAGGGAGCCCGACTCCGGGCTCCATCCCAGGACCCTGGGATCATGACCCGAGCTGAAGACAGACTGAGCCATGCAGGCGCCCCTAAATACAAACACTTAAAAAGAAAAAAAAGGAAAATTAAGTGAGAACTGAATGAAATGAATGTAGCCTGGGTGAATGCCAGCTATGTTTTCCTTCCTTCCATTTATCGTCACCATTTTTCCCGCTGGAGAGGATGTAACTATGCAACATCACAGTGAGAACACAGCCTAGTGGAGATGGGGCTGCACCCCAAGACCCCCCCAGAGTGCGATTCAGCGCAGAAATAAATGCATATGTAAGACAGTGGCTCAAGTGCCTGCTATTTTCTCCAGGCCTAGGGCAGCAGCATAGTGAATATTGATCTCATACTTCGAAGTTGGCCAAAGTCTTTTCATTCACATATAATGTTTTATTCAACACTCAAAGAATCCTTGACTAATACCCATTTCATATTTGAGAAAACCAAGTCTCACAGCAGGATAAGTGACTTGTACAAGGTCCCACAATCAGTGAAGGACTACATGATTAGTCAGCAGTCCACATCACTCTTCCTGGTGGTCCAGACACGAGCTAGAGATCATCGCCTTAAAGAGAAAAAAAAAAAAAAAAGGATGTTGGGGCGCCTGGGTGGCTCAGTCGTTAAGCGTCTGCCTTCGGCTCAGGTCATGATCCCGGGGTCCTGGGATCGAGCCCCGCGTCGGGCTCCCTGCTTCTCCCTCTGCCTCTGCTCCTCCCCCTGCTTGTGCTCTTTCTCTTTCTCAAATAAATAATAAACAAAAATCTAAAAAAAAATAAAAATTAAAAAGGGATGTTATAGTGCTCTGTCCACTAGACCTTCCTTAATTTTTAAAAAAGATTTTATTTATTTATTTATTAGAGAGAGTCCGCTCAGGGGATGGAGCACAGGGAGAGGGACAAGCAGACTCCGCGTTGCATTCTTGAGTGCAGAGCCCATCGCGGGCTGAACCCCAAGACCCTGAGCTGAAAACCAGGAGTTGGGTGCTTAACTGACAAGCCATCCAGGCACCCCTAGACCTTCCCTAGTTAGGAAAAACTATTGAGGAATCTCCATCCTCCTCTAATCAAGGGCTGTTTGCTGTGATTTACAGTGGGATCTTTTTCCCCCCCTTAGCACGCAGAAGCGTGTGGGATCCACGCTGGCCCTTTAGAAGACTCTCTGTTTTTGAATCACAGCGAAAGGCTTTGCCATGGGGAAGACCAGAAAGTTGTCTTGAAGAAAGGCCCCCCAGAAATAAAAATTGCCGATATGCCTCTGCATTCGCCGCTCTCCAGATACCAAAGCACTGTGATCTCCCACGGCTTCAGGAGGCGACTGGTCTGAGGCTGGAAGAATAAAGTGTCGCAGTATTTCAATCTCAATCTCTTTCTCTCGCCACAAATTTAAGCCCATTGTACCATTGTGTTTCCCCTACAGTTTCAACTTGTTTAAAGGCTACAAGTCAGTTGTACTCTTGATCCATTATACAAGTTTTTGAAAGCAAACGGGCTCTGAGAACATCGGAGTTGAAGAGGGTGGGGGGTGGGGCAAGGCAGACTCTCAGTGAAACTAATTTCCTAACCAATAGTTAAGACTTTTAACTGATGGATCCCATCCAACCATCTATCCTCACTGTGTTCTTCTTTCCCTTCTCCTCACTCCTTTGCTGTTCATCATCCTCCAAAACTCAGGGTCAGAGGAGCCTCACTGAGAAAGAGTGGCAGGATGTGGAGTTATTTCTGCTGCTTTTCTGCCTGCCGCAGCATCGCCTTTCCACCCCACCTCACCAACACACCTCCCCCCACCAAGGCCGTGGGTCCTGACAACGCTTTCACATGGTAATTTGAAGTGTTTGGCAGATACCTCTGTGATACACCGCACGATTTCACCTGGAGCTTATTTTTTGTATTGGTTCAGTGTATCCAAGCACTGTATTCCTGCAGCAAAGAATGGATGAGTGTAATTTAACAACCTAAAAATGACCACCACCTGGGAGGAGGGTGTAGTGGTTTCTCAAGCAATTAAACATAGAATTACGTTATGATCCAGGACTTCCCCTTCTAGGTATAGAATTGAAGGCGGGGGGTGGGGGGAGGGTGCAACTGGCTGGCTCAGGCAGTAGAACGTCCAGCTTCTGATCTCAGGGTTATTGTGGGTTCGAGTCCCACACTGGGTGTAGAGATTACTTTAAAAAAAATCTTAAAAAAAAAAAAAGATCTGAAAGCAGGGACTCGAGCAGATATTTGTGTGTCAATGTTCCTAAATAACATTTTCACAAGACCCAAGATGTGGAAACAACTCAAGTGTCCACCGAAAGATGAATACATAAGCAAAATGCAGTGTATGCATGCAATGGAATATTATTCAGCCATAAAATGCCCTGAAATTCTGATACATGCTGCAACATGGAGGAATCTTGAAAATATTGTGCTAAATTTGTCCACAAAAGGACAAAAATTGTGTAATTCCTCTTAGATACCTAGAATAATCAAATTCCTAGGGAAAGAAAGAGTAATAGTTACCAAAAGCAGCAGAGGAGGGGAGAATAGGGTTTCTGTTTAATGGGTACAGGGTTTCAGTTTGAAATAAGAAAATTCTGGAGAAGTTGCAGGACAAGGTAAATGTACTTACAGCCACTGAATTGTACATTCAAAAAGGGTTAAAGTGAATTTTATGTCATGTATATTTTACCACAATTTTCTTAAAGATTCTTTTTATTTTTTAAGTAATTTCTACACCCAAATGGGGCTTGAACTCAAAACCCCAAGATCAAGAGTCGCCCGCTCTACTGACTGAGCCAGCCAGGCGTCCCTTACCACAGTTTAAAAAAGATCATAGTCAGTCTAAGCCATACTTCACCCAGCCAAGTGTTCATATATGATTACCACATGAAGGAAACTGTTATAAAAAAGGACAAAGATGTCCATCTGACATCAACTTAAAGATCACTAAAGTATAAATAAAGTAAAAAAAAAAGTGTATATATACAGGGTGTTAAAAATTATTAAGACAGTTTAGGTGATACAAACTTTATTTAACACTTTAAGTGGATTGTTTCTACTAGGAAAACTACAGAATGGAGTGGAAGGCAAGAAGCTTTTATAGGATAAAGAATAAGAAACAGGGACACCTGGGTGGCTCAGCCAGTTAAGCGTCTGCCTTCGGCTCAGGTCATGATCTCAGAATCCTGGGATCAAGTCCCACGTCGGGCTCCCTGCTCAGCAGGGAGTGTGCTTCTCCCTCTGCCCCTCCCCCTGCTTGTGCTCTCTCTCTCTCTCTCTCTCTCTCTGACAAATAAATAAAGTCTTAAAAAAAAAATAAGAAACAAGGGAGGAAGTACACAATCCATAGTTGGCTTGGGATATACTGCATTTCTGATCAGGCAGAGCCTTTTCAGGGACCTGACAGTTATCTAAGCTTTGTTTTGCTGACGTGACATCCTGGGCTGGAGCAGCTCCATCTTGGGCCTAGAAATCTCTGGGATTTCCAAGGTCAAAAAAGCCAATTGATGTGTTTTTCACACATACCGAGAACATTGGTGATCATATTTGACTTTACTAGTTAGCTTCCTGACAAGCTGAGGGGCCGCCAAGTGCAAGTCTGGCAGAGAAAGGGAGTCTAGCTGAGAAGATGAGCAGGAGTTGGAATGTAGCCAGCAATCCACTCACCATGCTGTGTGCATCTCCGTGCATTAATGGGGGTCCTGGCAATATGGAGACCATATAAAAGTATTCATTGAAACTCCTCTGGCTTTTACATGATTTACCAAGAGAAGCCTGGCTATCAGAATACATCTTTTTCTTCTTTTAAGAATATGGAAAGGGGCAACTGGGTGGCTCAGTTGGTTAAGCGTCCGACTCTTGAGCTCAGCTCAGGTCTTGATATCAGGGTCATGAGTTCAACCCCATGTCAGGCTCCATGACCAGTGGAGCCTACTTAAAAAAAAAAAAAAAAAAGAATATGGAGAAATAGGTGTGATAAAACACTGAATGAAAAATCAGGGGCGCCTGGGTGGCTCAATCATTAAGCGTCTGCCTTCGGCTCAGGTCATGATCCCAGGGTCCTGGGATCGAGCCCTACATCGGGCTCCCTGCTCCGCAGGAAACCTGCTTCTCCCTCTCCCACTCCCCCTGCTTGTGTTCCCTCTCATGTTGTCTCTCTCTCTCTCTCTCTCTGTCAAATAAATAAATAAATAATCTTATTAAAAAAAGAAAAGAAAAATCAGGATTTATGCAGTTTTGTGGACAAAAAAGAATATATGTCACCAGAAAACAATGCAGAAAGCCATGCACCAGAATATTTATATAGTATAATTTCTGGATGGTAGAGTTATGAATGATTCTTATATCCTGTATCTTTATAAATTATCTGTAGATATGTATTTTATCATCAGAAAAGAAAGAACACTTCCACTCCTGTACACACTGCTCCCTATGTGTGGGATCATCCCTCTCTCTGTTCTGCTTGTCAGAGTTCAGTCCCAAAGTCAATGTCAACTCTTAGACGAAACCTGTTTCGTGTTTCATCTTGCCGCCTTCACTTTCCCCACATTGGTTCTCCGCCTAAGACTTCTGCTTCTTGACCAGAAGAGGTCTCTGTTGCATTGCTCAAGAAAAACAAATTTTTTTTAAAAATGTTTATTTAATGAATTAAAACTGTCTTTGCTGTTGGAGAGATTATAATATTATAGAAGTCGAGAGAAAAATTCTTCAGTGCCTCCATAACTAACAAATTTCCAAACTATTTTATTAACAAAGGGTAGCTTGAACCCTGAGGATTAACTCCATTAGTACCTAGCACTTTGTAGAGTCACAGAAGAATTTTATTTCATCTGTAAAAAATTGAAAGTAGAAAAAGAGAGAACAAGGGAGTACGCATTTAAAGAGGAAATCGTATGTTTTCTAGGGACTAATTAAAAACCATCAGGGAAGTGCTTCGGAGGGTATGGGCTTTATAGTTAGGCTGACCTGGACCAAATTCTGACTCTGGTACTTACTGTGTGGCTTGAAGTGAGCTAATGGGGCTAGTGATAGTTAGTTCAGAGGGTTGTTGTAAATAGTCTATCAGATTACCTGTAAAGTCCTTAGCATGATGCAAAATACCACTTACATATTTTTCTTAGGCCTATGGATGGGCATACGGGTTAGATTGCCAGTTATATTTTATTTTTTTATTTTTATTTTTATTTTTTTAATGATTTTATTTATTTTTTTGACAGAGAGAGACATAGCGAGAGCAGGAACACAAGCAGGGGGAGTGGGAGAGGGAGAAGCAGGCTTCCCGCAGAGCAGGGAGCCCGATGTGGGGCTCCATCCCAGGACCCCGGGATCATGACCTGAGCCGAAGGCAGACGCTTAACGACTGAGCCACCCAGGCGCCCGCCAGTTACATTTTAGCAACTATGGCTGATTTAGTTGCAAAGTAGCTTTTTCTGGGAGGAAGAATATAGTGAATTCAGGAAGTAGAAATTCCCTGAAAATGAGAACAGGAACATTTTCCTTTTCTTCCCCCCGACCCCCGGCCAAGAAGAGGAACATATTTCACATGCCATTTTGGCTTCAAATATTCTCTCCTCAGAGAAAACCAAAAAATTCACACCTCTAATCTCTTTTGCAGGCTAAGCTGGAATTCCTACTCCAAGCTGCATGTTTCAAATAATTGTCTCACCGAGAGTTTCAGATTCATCAGAGGAGCTTCTCATCTTCCCTGCTCTTTTCTTCTTGGACCTACTTTTTTCTCCCAGCCTTGCCTATTTCTGAAATTAGCTAATATTGATAAATACCATCAATAAATAATACACCCATATTCTCAGTTTTCTGGGTCTCAGAAATCACTTTAGAGTCCTGCTCCCCTCCCCGACCAAACCGTTCAGTCTCTTCTGTCCTTGTAGGTGGAGAGTGGTGTACACATGGCTGTCCCCTCTTTCTTTCCTAGGGAGGATCTACTCTCCTCCTCGCACCAAGTGACTTGCAATAACCTCCTCACATGTTCCCTGTCCTCTCTCTCACCTTCCCCGTAAGCATGTGAGGACAGCTCAGGTGGTCCTGCAAGCTGCTACTAGTCATTTTGCTAATGCCCTCTGTGATTCCTTCATGCTCCTGCTCAAAAATCATTCATGGAAAGTTCTGGAGCTGGCTGGTGGTGATTGCTGCACAGCAGTGTGAATGTACTCAATGTCACTGGACCTATACACTTTATTTTATTTATTTATTTATTTATTTGAGAGAGAGAGAGAGAGAGAAACAGCATGAGAGGGGAGAGGGCCACAGGGAGAAGCAGGCTCCCTGCTGAGCCGGGAGCCCAATGTGGGACTCGATTCCGGGACTCCAGGATCATGACCTGAGCCAAAGGCAGTTGCCTAACCAACTGAGCCACCCAGGCACCCTGGACCTACACCACTTTAAAAGGGTTGAAATGGTAAGCTTTCTGATATGTCTAACTTGACCACACACACACACACACACTCATAAAACCATTAATGATTTGAACACCAGAGCATGATGTTATATAAGGACCAGCACCATCCAAGCCCGGTCATTTTAATGGGTAGAGTGTCTGGCATCCAGGACAGTGAAAGGAGCGATGGTGGTTATCTTATTGCCCATGACACATGCACTACCACCCCACACGCTTGTATTCACTGTCCTTTCTCTGAGGTCGCTTCCCTCCACCGTTGCTGGGAATGGTCTGTGCTTTGTCCTGGGTATAGCCTCTCCCCGTCCCCACCCTATCTAATATAACCATGTACTGATCTATCCATTCAAAGTCCAGCTCAACTGTATTTTGTCCATGAAGCCTCCACTCTTATAACTCTCCCTTGCTCTGGGCTTCCATGGCTCTTTATATTACTATTCTGCCTGCATAAATGTCCTGAAGGATGGAGACCAATCCTTAATCCTCCTGGTATTTCCCCTTGCTTTTACTTAAGTGCTTTGCACAGAGCAGACTTTCAGTGAATGTTTATTGAATGGCTGAAGTAAGAGACCTAAGGAGGCCCTGGAAAGGGTACCTTGGATCTTGGGAGAGCCTTGCATCACACCTGACTCTAAGCCCCCCAACCCCCACCCCCATCCCCACCAGTATTCAAAGGGCTTTATGTGCTTTCATGCAACACATTTTATTTTGCCCCCTTTTTGGGAATATTAGCTTTCCTGCTTCATTTCATTAATCATTAAATTCCAAATTATGAAATTGCATGTTAATTGTGGGGCCAAAATGTAATGGATTCACAGTCTATCTTCCTTAGATTCCCATAACAACCTGTAGCAAAGGAATATTCTGTATCTCTAACTCGATATATATATTGGGTGCCCTGGCAGTGTTTTGCTGTTGGGTGGTCTAAGGACATAATTTTTAAGATAATCAATTAATCTTGATAAAACTGTACATGGGTATGCACCATTATCTTTTGAGTAAGTTGTTGCTAAGCAAAAATTTACCTTCCAGGAAAGTAACCTTGGAAGAATGTGTGGTTGTCCTTGATATAACTTCGCCTGCAGCATTGCCAGAAGTTAATATTATGTCAACATCTCCATTATAAAGATATAACTTCATTGTCAATGATTTGTCTGGGTTAACAGTGGACTCTGGACTTCCTAACCATAGCGGAAAAGAAAGTTTTTTTTTAAAGAGAGGGAGTTGGGGGAGGGGCAGAGGGAGTGGAAGAGAGAGAATCCTAAGCAGGCTCCATGCCCAGCACGGAACCTGACGGGGGCTCAATGTGGAGCTCAATGTGGGGCTCGATCTCACCACCCTGAGATCCTGACCTGAGCTGAAATCAAGAGTTGGATGCTTAACCGACTGAGCTACCCAGGTGCTCCTAAAAGGCCATTTTTACGTGAGGAAAAAATTTAACTCTTAAATAGTAGAAAACAAAACCACAAGACAAAGAGCCTCAGTTCACTTTATTTTTCTTGTATAAAACTATGTGGTGGCCACCGCTGGAGCCTGGGTCCTCTGCACGGAGACTCTGGTGTGGGTCTTTACAAGATGGTCAGTAAATCCCTGATAGGGAGACTTGGTGAACACTGTCTCTTTCCAGAGGTCAGGGGTGAGCTAGCCATAGGTCTTGGAGATGGCATCCAAAGTAGCCTTGGCAAAGTCGTCCCTGGCTGAGGTGTAGAGTTGTCAATACCAGCCATCCTCAGGAGCTTCTTGGGCACAGGGGCTGAGACCATGTCCGTGCCTCTGGGGGCAGCACAGAGCGTGGGGCTTGCTGATCTTGTTCCTCCAGTAGCCTCCCCACACAGGGCAATGGAAAGCTCGACCAGGGTGGCAGTGGCTATCTCCCTGGAGCACTTGACATCCAGACCGACGTGTCCATGGTAATCTCTGATGACAACAAATGCTCTGAACCTGGTCTGCTGGCCGGCATGGGTCTGCTTTTGCACAGGCATGATCTTCAAAACCTCCTCCTTGAGGGACGCCCCCAGGAAGAAGTCAATGATCTCAGATGGCTTGACGGGCAGGGAGCAGAGATAGAGCTCCTCCAGGGACTTGATCTTCCTGTCCTTGGCCAGGCGGCCCAGCTTGGTGACAGGGATTCACTCCTCGTCCTCGGCCTTGTCTCCGAAAGCTCTGTGGCCTTGCCCAAGCCCCGACCACCAGCCCTCCTGCAGCACGCGGGGCCATCTGCCACCTGCTGTTCTCTCGGATGAAGCAGCACAAGACAAAGAACTTTCTTTGAGGACTGGACTTTTTGTTTAATATAAATGTGAATTCTCTGTTTCAGAAAACGGCATTCTTCTCACAAAGACCTTAAAATATTCCAACCAATTATCACACTTTAAATCTGTAATTTCTTTTTTTTTTTTTTAAGGATTAATTACAAGTGAACTAGACTTGCTTTTTTCACAGACCTTTGCTTTACGCTTAATGACTGGAGAATGGGGAGCCCACGTTGGCAAGTTAGCGTATATGAATAGCAGGAAGATTAAATGTGGTTGCTCTCTTTAATTCGGGCTCTTGCTTTCGTTCATACACTCTTGTTTTTGTTCGTCAAACGTTTCTTGAGCCTACATTAGGCTGCCAGGTACTTAATTTGGGGGATAAATGTCAAGTTGCTGGCTGATTTCTATAAGAAATTTTATTCTGCCATGGTTCCTAAAATTTAGCATTCCTCAGAATTGCCTGGAAATTCTATTAAAGCGCAGATTTATGGGCCCCACATCCAAAGATTCTGATTCAGACGGTCTGAGATGGGCCCACGAATTTGCGTTTCTAATAAGCTTCCCGGTGAGGCTTATGTTGCGTGGACCACGCTCTAAATAACACTGCATCTTTGTAGAAAGGGCTGCTATGCAAGAAGCCTGCTATAGCCAGTCCGTCCTTCAACATGCTAGTTGGTCCAAAGGTAATCAAAGCCACTGTCCACACAGCTGAAACAGACTTAGAGAATCTGGATTACGGGTAAATGACGTTCACTCCCTACAAGCAGGGATGATGCTTCTGCTATCACTAGTTCAGGCTGTTCACCATCAGGGCCCATTCTGATGGATGAGTGTTAGTGCTATACAGTGTGTTAATGAGTCTTTACCATCCCTTCCTAAAGCCTTCAGACCTGTCTTTTGAAAACAGAATGTACTAACAACAGTGAGAGAAGAGCCATTCTTCACCACCAAATATGGAGTGCTGAGTCTTCAGTGCTGGACTAGAAACTGGTCGTGGAGAGTATATTTTGGGGCAAACAGAGACAACTTTGACTTGAAGAACGTGGAGTGAGCAAAGATTGCTTAAACTGGATATAAAAGCACTAACCATAAAGGAACGATTGAAGTGTTGGACTTCATTAAAATTAAAAACTTAGGGCGCCTGGGTGGCTCAGTTGGTTAAGCGACTGCCTTCGGCTCAGGTCATGATCCTGGAGTCCCAGGATCGAGTCCCGCATCGGGCTCCCTGCTCGGCAGGGAGTCTGCTTCTCCCTCTGACCCTCCTCCCTCTCATGCTCTCTGTCTCTCATTCTCTCTGTCTCAAATAAATAAATAAAATCTTTAAAAAAAAAAAAATTAAAAACTTATTTTCATCATAAGACTCCATTAAGAGAGTGGACAAGGAAAGAGTCACAGATTGGTAGAAGATGAAATACATAAATCTGAAGACTTCCATTCAGAATATATAAAGAGCTTCTTCAAATCAGTAAGAAAAAGATGAGGGTAGGGAAGGAAATTTTTAACTTTTTTCACACATCTTCCCAGGATTTTCTTCTGGACCCATGTAAATTAGACTGACAAAGGACTGATTAACAAGAGAAAAACAAACAGAAGTTTATTAACACATGCTTCATGCATACAAATGGGAGTACCCGGTGATGAGTAACTCAAAACAGTGGTTAGAACTTGGATCTTACAGCATCTTAACGGAAGAACAATAATAATAATTTTGTACAGAATTGACAAAACAAATAAAAGGACTTAGAACTTACACAAGTTGCAGATTGGGGGAGAGAATATATGGAGAAATCAGTGGTAGATAAAGGCTAGTTTAAGCAAGGTTTGTTCTAGAGATTCTTCTGGGCTGATAAGCATGTAGAGTTGTCTCTGATGATCAACTTCTGTCCCCTGGTAGAGAGGAGAGATGGGGACACCTCTCCAAATGGATTTCCTGTTTTAGGCAAGTGGAAGGAAGATGGAGAGCTTTTCTTGTATCCACATCTTCTCAATTGCCTTTAGCTCAAAATAATCCTTATGCCAAAGTGACATATTTGGGAATGGCATATTCTGCTACCCTTAATTAGCGATTCAATTTTAAAAATGAACAAAAGACAAACAGGTGTTAAACAAAAGGGAGTCCTCTCTGCTCTCTGGCAGCATGAGGAGAAAGTATGCTGTTTATTCTCTACAGACTTCTTGTCTCCTCTGGCAAGGTTGGGCAAATACACACACACACACACACACTCTCTCCCTCTCTTTCTTTCTCTCTCTCTCTCTCTCTTCTGTTAATGCGTTTATATTTTGACATTATCTCAGACTCACAAGAATTTGTAAAAACAGTACAGAGAGTTCTCATGCACTCTTCACTCAGCTTTCACAATGATAATATCTTACATAACCATAGTAATTGGTCAAAACCAGGAAACTGATTTTGTTAAAACACTATTAATTCAGGTATGGAGATATGGAATTTATTAGGATTTCACCACTTTTTACATGCACTCCTTTTGGGAGGGGACAAGGAGGAGTATAGAGTTCTGTGAAATCAATTAACCATCATGACCATCAGCATGCAGAACTGTTCCATCACCACAAAGAAACTCTCTCATGTCACCCCTTGATAGTTGCACCTTTCCCCTGGATCCACTACTACTGGTCCATGTCCCAACATTATAATTTTGTTACTTTATGAATGTCATAGTAATAGAATCCTACAGTTTGCAACCCTTTGACATTGGCTTTTCTGAGTGTAATGCCATTGAGATCCAACCAATTCATTGCATGTATCAGTAGTTTATGGCTCTTTTTTTTTTTTTAAGATTTTATTTATTTATTTATTTATTAGAGAGCGAGCGAGAGAGAAACAGCATGAGAGAGGAGAGGGTCAGAGGGAGAAGCAGTCTCCCCACCGAGCAGGGAGCCCGATGCGGGACTCGATCCCAGGACCCTGGGATCATGACCTGAGCCGAAGGCAGTCGCTTAACCAACTGAGCCACCCAGGCGCCCAGTAGTTTATGGCTCTTTATTGCTGAGTGCTTGTCCAGCATATGGACACACCACAATTTCTTTATCCATTCCTCCACTAACGGTCCTTCGGCTTGCATGAAGAGTCCCCAGGACCACCTCCAAGTTCGGTAATTCATTAGGAAGACTCATAAAACAGTGTATAGTTATACTCATGGTTGTAATTTATTACAACGGAATACAGAGCAAAATCAGTGAAGGGAAATGGCACATGGGGTGAAGTCCAGGGATAGTGGGCACAAGTTTCCAAGAGTCTTCTTGCTGTGGAGTTACATAGGACATGCTTAATTCCCCCAGCAATGAGTTGTGACAACTCTGCTCTTTCTTTGCTCAGGATAACAAACTTGTTCATCCTTTGGTGTTCCTGGGGAGTTAAAAGAATTCTTTGCAAGTACAGCAAGGCTCGTTGCCATCCTGATATTGGAAGACAAAGATCATGGTCTTGTTCTATGTTTCTCAAACAATTACATGTGCATTGTATCCTAAGTGATTGCTAGGTGACCAGTCCTTGACTGGTGCCACCTATCAGAGGAGTAATAAGTTTTATAGAATGAAAGAAATCAGGACAAATTCCAGGACTGTTACCCAAAACTGGGTTTGCCTCTTGGTGCGTGTAGAGCCAAAAGATAGAACCATGCCAAAGAATAGGAAAAGGAAGGATTTTAGTTGCAACAAGTAAAGGAGAACACCAGAGATCTTTCCCAAAGCAGGGTCTCTCCAAACAACAAAATCAGGGAAGTTTTAAGCTAAGGGTGCATACATATTCATGAAGGAACTTGCACAATGGGGAATGCAGCATGGATTTGGGGCAAAAGTCATCTTAAGGTGACTGAGTCCAAGTCAAGGTCACGGTTCTTACATTCTTTCACAAGATGGCTGGTGGCCTAAAATGACTTTTCTTATGTCAAAAAAGCTTCTTTTTTTCTGGGGACCCTAACTCTCTCTGCTTACAGGAGTTGCAAGGTTTGAATAATGAGTGAGATGTGAGCAGAGAAGAACCAGGGAGAACTTTCCACATGCGGGGAATGTATGAACAGAGGCAGCGAGGAAAGAAAAAGCCATTGTGTTTACAGGATGGTGAGAATGTCCTGGGCAGAGCAATATTCTGTTAGGGAATTAAAAAAAAAGGGAATCTTAGGAAAAGGGATTCAGCTTATTGAGGACTTTAAATGCTAAAACAAATGATTAAAATAGATAACTCTGGAGAGTTATGTTAATGATCAAAATAGGGTTTCAGAAAAATGTATCTGTCAATAATTCAAAGGATGGATTGGAGATTAAGAGATGGGGACGCTTGTTTGGAAAAACATCCAGGTGAGAAGGCCCAGATTAGGATCAAAGCCATGCGAATGGAGACTAGGGAGCTGCCTCTCCACAGTTTATATTGGAGTAGATGAGGTGCGCAAGAGAGGCCGTGCATGCAGAGACAGGATCTACCTGTACTGGAAAAGAACTTCGTTGTACTTAGTAGTTACCTTTATAAATGAGGTCAGTAAGGCACTATTAGAGAGAGAGCCATCATAACCTCCAAGAAAAGTTATAAAACTAAAAAACGTGATAATACAGAGAGGGAAAAAAAAAATCAATGTGCAGTAGAGAAAGTAGCAAGAGGTGCGGTGCTTTTTTTTATTTTTATGGTGAAGTATTTTAAGAAAGCCATTTAGTGTGACTATAATCTATTTGCCCTTTCAGAGATGGTTCATTTAAGTACAGCCTAATTAGGAAGGAATAGATAAGGCACCCAAGGTCAAGATCGGACCTGCTTGGTTACCTTATGAAAATGCCTGAATGTGGCGATACCTCAGATCTGATGCGTTCCGAACAGGCTCCGAGCCAATGTGTGGCTGCGCGCTTTTCATGGAAGCAGGAGTAACATTGCTAACCGTGTCACTAACTCACATTTCCTCATGGTGAATCACTCCAGTTCCTGTTTCTCCAATGATTAAAAAGGAAGTTATTCCTGGAGTGCACTATTTATTTATTTAGAAAACAACGTTATCGCCAAGCTTTAAAGATAGGGTGTCTTAAGGAAGCGGTAATCAGAGTAAAAACCTTTGTCCTGCTGCGCTGGCTTGAATCCCAAACACCGTCTCTCGCCTCCCCTCCTCTGTCATCACATTCCACTCACGTGGGGCTTCTTTCTGTACTTCAAACATGCTGCCCCATCTCACAACTACCTGGGATGCTCTTCCCAAGAGCTGCACACGGTTCACTCCTTCTCCTCATTCAGTTTTTTAAAGTGACTGTCTTCTCAGGGAGGTGCGGTGGATGCTGTTGGGAGCCCTGCCCACATCCCCCTTAAGAGGCTGTGTGTTCAGCAGCCCCCCTTCCGGTGCTGTGGGTGTTTGGCTGCTCAAGGCTCAGGGCTTTGTCCTTTTATGGAGGATTGCCCTTGGCTGACCGGAACCTCCTTGATTGGCGGTGGTCCTAGAGACAGTGGCTGACGGTTATGTCCTCCACCCAGGGGAGGGCCATGGCCAAAGACTAAGTGATGAGGGGATCTAGCAGCCTCCTCTCCTCTGGGTGGGACAACTTCTTGGTGCAATTTATTTATTTATTTATTTATAGTTTTTATTGTTATGTTAATCACCATACATTACATCATTAGTTTTTGATGCAGTGTTCCATGATTCATTGTTTGCATATAACACCCAGTGCTCCATGCAGAATGTGCCCTCTTTAATGCCCATCACCAGGCTAACCCATCCCCCCACACCCTCCCCTCTAGAACCCTCAGTTTGTTTCCTGAGATTAATTTTTAAGGATTTATTTATTCATTTAAGGGAGGAGAGGCAGAGGGAGAGGGCGAATTCTGAAGCAGACTCCCTGCTGAATGTGGAGTCTGACGCAAGACTTGATCCCAGGACCCCGAGATCATGCCCCGAGCTGAAACGAAGAGTCGGCCACTCAACCAACTGAGCCACCCAGGTGCAATTTATGATTCAGGGCTTCCCATGGGATCAGGCTGAGACTAGACTTCTAAGGAGTATAATTGCCAGACTTCATCCCTTGCTGTCTGCTACTTTTTTTTTTTTTAAGACTTTATTTATTTAGAGAGCACATGTACGAGTGGAGGAGGGGCAGAGGTAGAGGGAGAGAGAGAGAGAATCTCAAGCAGACTCCCTGCTGAGTGGGGAGCCTGATGCAGGGCTTAGTCTTATGACCCTGAGACTATGACCTGAGACCGTGACCTGAGACAAAACCAAGAGTTGGGTGCTCAACCGACTGAGCCACCCAGGCATCCCTGTCTGCTACCTTTTTCACACTCCTTAAGATCACTGAAGCAGGGGGCGCCTGGGTGGCTCAGTCGTTAGGTATCTGCCTTCGGCTCAGATCATGATCCCAGGGTCCTGGGATCGAGCCCCGCATCGGGCTCCCTGCTCAGCGGGAAGCCTGCTTCTGCCTCTCCCACTGCCCCTGCTTGTTCTCTCTCTCTCTCTCACTGTGTCTTTCTCTGTCAAACAAAAAAATAAAATAAAAGATTTTATTTATTCATTTAGAGAGCACATGCACAAGTGGGGGAGGGGCAGAGGGAGAGAGAGAGAGAGAGAATCTCAAGCAGACTCCGCGCTGAGCAGGGAGCCTGATGCAGGGCTCAGGCTTATGACCCTGAGACCATAACCTGAGACCATGACCTGAGACAAAACCAAGAGTCGGTCACTCAACAGACTGAGCCACGCAGGCGTCCCTGGCTGCTACTTTTTTCACTCTCCTTAAGATCACGGAAGCAGGGATTTCCTCCTGAGGTTCTGTTCACAGGGAGCATATTGTAAGATAGTTGGTGCAGCAGTGGTCCTAGGAAGCCGAGTAGATCTAGAATTCGGGATTGGATAAATCAACCACTAGATGGCAATGTGAACCTCATCATTGTCAGACGGTAAACAGTGTGACTTCCTGGAGGGATGCGCTCGCTGAGATTGTCACCTGTGGTGACTGGGACAAAATACAGGTAGAAGAAACTGCGTTAAGGGGCACCTGGGTGGCTCAGTCGTTAAGTGTCTGCCTTCGGCTCAGGTCATGATCCCAGGGTCCTGGGATCAAGCCCCACGTCAGGCTCCCTGCTCCGCGGGAAGCCTGCTTCTCCCTCTCCCACTCCCCCCTCTCTCGCTGTGTCTCTCTCTCTGTCAAATAAATAAATGAAATCTCAAAAAAATAAAAAAGAGAGCGAGACTGCGTTAAATCATGCAATGACTCTGGCATTTCACACGTTTCGGGCAAACAGGGAGCTTGGTACACAGGACTGCTTGTACTATTTTTGCAATTTCTTGTGTCTGTAGTTACTTCAAAATAAAAAGTTAAAAATAAAGACAAGCAAATGAACAGCTATAGTGTGAAAACATTATATCCTAGGGGAAATGGTAGGCATTAGCAGCGTCCTCAAGGACTTACGGGATTCAGAGAATAGTTCCCACGTAGTTGCCATTTAATTCAATAGCTTGTCCTTTGCAAAAACTAGATGAATTGTGGCGGATGATAGGGACTCCCAGAAACTCAAGCAATTAGGAGCCCCAACCAAAGTTGCTTGCCTGAGCGTGGTATCATCACTAAAACAGATTCATATAGCCTTTGGAATGTAGCGTGCAGCTGTAAATGGCAAGCGGTGCTTTCTAGACCCATCGGAAAGGTGAATCAGAAACAGCTGGCTTTCACATGGAAGGGATAATAGAGCATATTCACGACTTGGCCCCAGGGCTACTTTACTTGTCCTCTGCTCTATCATAATGTAGTCCAAAGGGACCTGGATTGTGTGAACGTTCCACAGAACTTCACACTAGTCAACCGTATTGATGTCACACTAAGTGAATCTGGGAAGGAGGAACTAGCAAGTGCTCTGGGAGGCTGGCAAGACACGTGCACTTCAGAAGGTGGAAGATAATACTGAAAAGATGAAGGAGGCTGCCACCATGTAAACATTTTGGGGGGCACAGTGTTCTGGGACATGCCAGGACATCTCTTCTCTGCCAAAGGACAAGTAACTGTGCCTTGGGTTTCCTGCCATTAAAAAAGGCACAGAGCCTGCAAGCACTTCGGAGGTAGTATTTATCACATTTGCGAAACCCTGCTCTGACCTGCTTATGGGGGATGAGGAAGGATGAGACTCAGAGCAGAAGAGGGCTCTGTCGTGGATCTGGGTGACCGTACAAGAAACACTGCTGTTTGGGTCATATGACTCGAAGGTTTCTAGGGTACCAGACTGATCTGTGGTGGATAAAAATGCTGTGTGAAATATTCAGGATGCCCAAATGGGACAGTTGCAGGATAGACTTGTAGGGTACTTGGGCAAGGCCATGCCATCTGCAGCCAAGAACTATACACCATTCACATAAGAGCTTCTGACACACTCTTGGGACCTGGAAGGGACTCTCTGAGTACGAAACATCAAGCAGTTACGCAATTAGAGCTGCCCGCCATGAGCTGGGCTTGTTCAGATACACCTCGTCGTAAGACTGGGAACACCAGAGCATTCCATCATCAGATGGAAACAGTATGTCAGAGACTGGGCTCACGCAGGTCCCCCGGTTGTGAGTAAGCTGTACAAACAAGTACTTCCAGTGATATGTCTCTCACATCTCTTTCATGAACTTTTCCTTGAGCTCATAGCTTCTTGAGGGTTCCCTAAGACCAGCTGATGGAGGAGGACGAATCCTCAGGTTAATAGGCTGCTACCACACTACAGCCCACTTGGGCTCAAAGATGGTGGTGGAAACAAATTCTGCCAGTGGGTATCTACTTTGGTGCTCCTGGGTATCTACTCTGTGTGGAGAGAAAATGGTCCCCCCAAAAAGGTTACGTGGAGTTCACAGGCAGTGGCAAATGGCCTGACTGGTCAGGTAGTGGGCTGGCAAAGAGCAAGATTAGAAAATCATGAAGAAGTAGGTCTAGAGAAGCATGTGAGCAGATTAGTGGATGTGGGCAAGAGCATTTGTTAACGTCTGCCAGATCCTATCTATTACAGACAAGGCACTGACCAACGAGGGGACAGGAAGAGTCACTGAGCAGATTCCAGCTAGTTTCCGTCCTCAGCCACACCAGCCCTTGCACAACTGGCTTCTCAACAGAGTAGCTGTGGTGGCCACGATGGGGATTATGGGTGAGTTCAATAGTACGCGCTACCTCTCCTCAAAGCTGATCTAGCTACTGCTGCCACCACATTTCCAACCACCAGGAATGAAGAGCAATGGAGGTCTCCAGACACAACCCCTTGAGAAAACCAACCAGCTACTTGGTGGCTAAGTGATTATATCAAACCCCCTTCATGCTGGAAAGAGCAACAATTCATCCTGGGCATAATTGTATTTATCATAACCTCAGGACCCCCCCCGTTACAGTCAGGGTTGTAGTTTGTTCCAGAAACCCTCCTCTTATAAGAAATTGCACCAGCCAGAATCCTGGAGGACCTGCAACCAAATGGGTTGACGGGAACATGAGGAACCATCAGCTCTGAGTGGTACCAAGGGTACAGACTGGAGCAGATGCTTTTGATGTCTTGCTACATCCCCTTTATAGGCTGCCAATGGTTCACACCTATGCTAATCTTAAAAAATACCTATGCTATTCCCCAGAGGCTTGCATTTGGCTGAAGGAAACTGCCTAAGTCACAGATGGCTGGGCCACTTCCCACCCGAGGTATTGCCTGGGATCAGCGACCGACTGACTGGTGCAGGAATATAGACCCAGCCCTTTTGCTTCAGAGAGAGTTCACTAAACATTTGTACTCCTTTCTCTATAGTGTCCAGCCCCTGACTGCATTTCTCAGCCTGTCTTGCAACTAGAGGGGGCCATGGGAACAGTCCTCACCAATGGCATGTGAGAGGAGATAAGGTATATTCTCTTAAGGCCAAGATTAAGAAGTCTGTTCTACTTATTTCTTTCCCCCATCCTCCTTCTGCACATAGATGATCCTACAACAGGGTGGGCCATCAGATGAAAGGAGCTTGGGCTCTGAGTTACCTCGTGAAAGGCTACCAATCAGTAATACTTGTATTGGTAAATGACTGAGAAGTAAACTTTAATTGTGTTTAGTCATTCAAGTTTGGGGTTTGTTTTCTTACAGCGTCTGGCATTCTCTAATATACTCTCTGCCTGTGAACTCTAAGGGGATTTCTGAAATACTAGCAAGTTGAGCAGGATGTTTCCAAAGGTCCCTTCTGATACAGATTCGCTGGTGCTTTTCCTCTGAAAAATGGCTGAATGATGAATTATTGTGCTTGTCGTTTATTCTGTTAAACAGTGTAAATTATTCTGTTGTAAACATGGTAAAGGTAAAACCACTGGATCAGATGAACTGGATTCCAGTTCCAGGCTCCTCTCCAGCCTGTTGTAGAGTCCTATAAAATATGACCTTATCTCTGTGTGTCTCAGTCTCACCATCTGAAAAATGCAAATAAAATGGACAATAGGACCTCTTAGGTCCTTTCTAGCTTTTGTATTTAGTGATACTCTGTATTGTATTAAAATCAAATCTCTTCAAGGGAATATACAGCATCAACTCTTTATAAGCTGGGAGAAGTGGGAGCAGAGGACTCTAGTGCTTTAAATAGTTCACTAAACTTAACCTATAATAAACCCTTTAATCGGGGCACCTGGGTGGCTCAGTCATTAAGCGTCTGCCTTGGGCTCAGGCCATGATCTCAGGATCCTGGGATCGAGCCCCGCATCCAGCTCCCTGTTCGGCGGGAAGCCTGCTTCTCCCTCTCCCACTCCCTCTGCTTGTGTTCCCTCTCTCGCTGTGTCTCTCTACCAAATAAATAAATAAAATCTTTAAAAAAAATAAAATAAACCCTTTAATCATAGAGTGTCTTTTATTATTGGACTTCAAAATTTGGAGATGAGTCAAAGACACTAAGTTCTTTGCTTTTGGCTCTAGATATAGTCAAGTTGTCTCAAACAGCTCAAATATTCCATTCAATTAAGGCATAATTGGGGATGATTTGTTTCAGAGGAGTGGGAGAAGCGGCCAAGTGAGTCCAGCGGGAAATGGCTGTTTTGGCAATGCCCAGAAACACTCCGGGGTACCGGGCTATGACCATGACAGTGATACAGCCCATGCAGAGAATGAATCCAACATTAAGCTATAGGCTGAATTAAGTTTGGTTTCCTTTATAAACAAATAGGCATGGCTATGTTCCAACAAGATTTTGCTTACTGGTTTTGGTAATCTTTTTGAAAAAGTTAACACACCTAAAAAAAGTCATTTAGAAGGTACAAAATTATTAAAGAAATATTTCCATAAGCTACTACAGATAAATCTTTTATCCTGGTAAATATAAAGTCGACTGACATTCTGTGTCTCTGAATCACATAGATTGTCTTTTTCTTTCTTTCTCTTTTTTGGGGAGGGGCTGGGCAGGACGTTTAATTAATCTCTTGATGTTTGCATAAGAAACCTAGGTGAAGCATAGATAAAGAAGGTGTCAGAAAGTATCTGGGACTTTGACCTTTTACGGGCTACCTTTGACCCATTGTACAATATGCAAATTCAATCTGGGCTGATTTTTCCCACAGGTGAGGATGATGACCAATCCTCAGAGGCTAAAGAACTGCCGGATTCAATTCAGGCAGCGTACAGTTGGCTTTCCCGAAGAGCCATGCAAATTTTTGTCAAATTCTAGGGGTTAGCTGCAGCTTGAGCAATCACATTCCATAGAACACTTCAAGGGAGAGAAAAGGCAGGTGATCTTCTCAGCCTCTTTACCCAGGTTTTGGCTCCATTCAGCTCCCCACAAACCTGTCTCCCTAGGGTTGTGCTGTTTATTCCTTGTACTCCTGTTACTATTGTAAAGGGCACAAGTACTTCCTTAAGCAGCTGGAGCCAACGCATTGCTGGCTTTCTCCACTGAGGGTCTCTGGAGTAATCACAAGTCTCCTTACACACAAATACATCAAAGCACCAGAGGACGTGTTGAAGGATCCAAGAACCCAGTTACATAAGGCGTCTTTATGCTTTAAGGGTCACCTACACTTCAAATTTTAGCACCACTTGACCCCCCGCCCCCTTTTGCCTTCTATAGCCAATCATATGCTAGCTTATGTTTATTCAACATACACGGGATTTTTCATGTGACTCCTTTCTAAGGCCACTATCGCTGACCTCAAGCTCTCTCACTGACACGGTAAGCATTAGGCTCTAAGCTGCCTTTCCAGCCCCACTGCCTCCTAGACATACTGGGAGATGAAGCATTTAAAACTCATCTCCCACCATATCAAGTTCTGCTCAAGTCTTGTCCTGGTTTCCTATTGCATGTATAATTTGGTGTAACCTAACCCCAGAATCTCTTAAAACTAAGAAAATTTGCATTTTCCAGGTTTAATTTCCTAGTATCTATTTCATACATCCACCTCTAATATAACTACCTGGAAAAGCTTAAGCTTTCCTACATATGTGCTTTAAAAAAAAAAAAAAGAGTTTATTTATTTAAGAGAGAGAGGGAGAGAGAGAGAGAGGGAGAGCAGGGGTAGGAACAGGGAGAGGACAAGCAGACTCCGTGCTGAGCATGGAGCCCAACGCCTGGCTCAGTCTCATGACCCTGAGATCACGACCTGAGCCAAAATCAAGAGTCGGAGCCTTAACTGACTGAGTCATCCAGGCATCCCATGTGTGTCTTTTTTTTTTTTTTTTTTTTTTTTAAGATTTTATTTATTTATTTGAGACAGAGAGAATGAGATACAGAGAGCATGAGAGGGAGGAGGGTCAGAGGGAGAAGCAGACTCCCTGCCGAGCAGGGAGCCCGATGCGGGACTCGATCCAGGGACTCCAGGATCATGACCTGAGCCGAAGGCAGTCGCCCAACCAACTGAGCCACCCAGGCACCCCCATGTGTGTCTTTTTTTAATACTCTGCCTCAGTTCTTCTTTGAAACTTTTTCCATATGAAAAATATGTCTGGTGGGTTTTTTCCCCCTCCTAGTGCTCCAAGTGCAGAGCCATTCACAGCTACTTTTCAGTACACTGTTGTGGAATCAAATTAAGAAATGAAATCCCTCAGGTAAAATTCAAAATCCATTCCATCCTAGTTATCTGACAGGCACTGTTCTAGGGCTAAGGATATAAAAGTGAGCACAACAGGAATAGATTTCTGCCCTCATGGAACTTAAATGAGTGGTGGCAGGGCTAGGGTATGAAGATATTAAATAAATAAGCAACATATTCAGAATGCCGTATGATATGTGAGCTATAGAGTAGGAAGGGGGACAGGAGTACCAGAAAATGTTGACATGGGGGGTGGGGTTCTAAATATGGTGATCACAGAGGGACCCACTGAAAAAGTGACATTTGAGCAAAATATTAAAAGGGGGGAGAAAATGAGCTGTGGCTACTGAGCTTCTAAAGATAGGCACCAGACTTGCAAAGGCCCTGAGGCAGAAACTTTTAGCATTCTAGGAGTAAATAGCAAAGACAACAGAGTGAGCCAGGCAGTGTGTGGTAAGAGATGAGGTTGGAGGAATTTAGTGGACCCTAAGCCACTGGGAAGACTTTGGCTTTTACCCTAAACCAAATAGCTGGAGACTTTGCAGGTTGCTGAGTAGAGGAGTTCAGTGATCTGTATTATATTTTCAAAGGATCTCTCTAACTGCTTGAAAGTAAACTGTATAGGCCAGAGTAGAAGCAGGGAAACCAGTTAGGTGCCTCTATGATAATCCATGATGGTGACCTGGACTAGGGTGATAGTGAAAGTTTTGGAAAGAGGTCAGATTCTACAGATGTTTTAATAATAGAGCTGATTGGAAGTGCTGATGGGTTGAATGTGAGATGTGAGAGAAAGAGAGAGCCAAGGAGAATTCCTAGGCCATCCTTGAGCAAATAGAAGGATAAAGTTGGCACTTACTGAAATGGGGCAGACTATGAGAGGAATGAGTTTTAGAGGGCGAGGTAGAGGGAAGATCAAGACTTTTATTAGGTTATTGGTGATAATTTGTTTTGTTTTGTTTTATGTTTTTATTTTAATTCCAGTTAGTAGACATACAGTGTAATATTAGTTTCAGGCGTACAATATAGTGATTCAATAACTCCATACATCACCCGATGCTCATCACAATAAGTGCTCTCCTTAATCCCCATCACCTATTTCACCTATCCCCCCTTCTCCTCCCCCCTGGTAACCATCAGTGTGTTCTCTATAGTTCAGAGTCTCTTTCTCTTTTTCCCTTTGCTAATTTGTTTTGTTTCTTAAATTCCACATGAGTGAAATCATACGGTATTTGTCTTTCTCTAACTTCTCTTAGGATTATACTCTCTAGCTCCATCCATGTCGTTGCAAATGGCAAGATTTCATTATTTTTTATGGCTGAGTACTATTCTATTGTATACATGTCACATTTTCTTTATCCATTCATCTATTAATGGACACTTGGGTTGCTTCCATAGTTTGGCTATTGTAGATAATGCTGCTATAAACATCGGGGTGCGTGTATCCCTTAGAATTAGTGTTTTGTATTCTTTGGGTAAATACCTGGTAGTGCAATTGCAGGATTATCGGGTAGCTCTATTTTTAACTTTTTTTTTAATAGGATTTTTAAAAAAGATTTTATTTATTTATTTATTTATTTGAGAGAGCGAGAGGGCGAGAGAGAGAGAGCATGAGCAGATGCGGGGCTCGCTCCCAGGACGCTGGGATCATGACCTGAGCCAAAGGTAAATGCTTAACAGACTGAGCCACCCAGGCACCCCTATTTTTAACTTTTTGAAGAAACTCCATACCGTTTTCCACAGTGGTTGCCCCAGTTTGCATTCCCACCAACAGTGCACAAGTGTTCTTTTTCTCCACATCCTGGCCAACACCTGTTTCTTCTTGTGTTGTTGATTTTAGCCTTTCTGACAGGTTTGAGGTGATGCCTCATTGCAGTTTTGATTTGCATTTCCCTGATGGTAAGAAATGATGATCATCTTTTCATGTGTCTGTTGGCCATCTGCATGTCTTCTTTGGAGAAATATCAGTGATAATTGCAAATAGTTTTGGTCTTATCCACAGTTTTAATTAGAATGTTCCTTTCTAGCACATCCTATTTTATCTCAAAGTCTTCTTCTCCTAGTACTCTTTAACACAAATCTCAGAAACCAGAGACAAGTGATAAATTAAACTACATTTTAAAAATTAGCATGACAGAAACTACCAAAAGCAAAGTCTAAATACAAATGACAAACCATGAAACAGTATTTGTAGCTCATACTATAATATTGCATTTCCTAATACATAAAGAGCTTCTACAAAAAGATAAGAAAACAATAAAAACTCAATAGAAAAATCAACAATGGATATGAACAGACGGTTCATGAAAAAAAGCTCATTATAAATGTTTTTTAAACACAAGACCCTCACTATGACTCAGTAGATAGTTAACACTATCATTAGATGATTTCCTCATCAGATTGATAAAGATAAAAAATATGAATAACTCAGACCATTGGCTAGGATATAGCATGATACACATTCTCATCAACTTCCATGAAGGGCAAATTTGGCAATATCAAGCGATATTTTATTTATTTATTTATGAGAGAGAGAGACATGGGTCGGGGAGGGGGGGCAGAAGCAGAGGGAGAGGAGAATCTTTTTTTTTTTTTTTTTAAAGATTTTATTTATTTATTTGACAGAGAGAGACATAGCGAGAGAGGGAACACAAGCAGGGGGAGTGGGAGAGGGAGAAGCAGGCAGAAGCCCGATGTGGGGCTCGATCCCAGAACCTGAGCCGAAGGCAGATGCCCAACGACTGAGCCACCCAGGCGCCCCGGGAGAGGAGAATCTTAAGCAGGCTCCACACCCAGAGCAGAGCTCAACGTGGGGGTGGATCTCACGACCCTGAGATCATGACCTGAGCTGAAATCAAGAGTCAGCCGCTTAACCGACTGAGCCACGCAGGCGCCCCAACATCAATCAGCATTTTAAATGCATATTCTCTGACCCAGCAATTTGACTTCTAGCTCTGTGTGTTAGAGATGTAATCATGTATTTATGAAAAGATACATGCCCAGTGATATCTTACAGCATGGCATGTAATAAAAAAAAAATCAAACGCAATTTATATATGCAATAATAATAGAGTAATGGTTAAATAAATTGTGGTAACGCCATAGTGAACATCCAACAAAAATAATAAGGCAGTCTTGCAAAGCATACTATTAAGAGATAAATATATTATTAAAAGAATAAAGCAAAGCAAAGAATGGTTGAAAGCTGGTGTATGTTTAAAAAACATATGTGAGGGACAGAATATGTACATGTCTGTTTAGAACCACACGAAATGTCTCTGCAAGTCTGTATGACAAACTGATACATACGATTGCCTCTGGAAAGCAATCAAGTGGCTGAAGAATAACTGTGGGAAGAAGCTTCTTTAACCAACCATTTTAGACAGGGTTTGCTGGAAACAGACCAAGACAAAAATGAGTACAGAAGGTTTATTAGGGAGTGCTCTCAGGAGAGCACCTCTCTCAGGAGATTCACCTGCCAGGGATGAAGAAGGCGGTGCTGGGCAGAGGGAGAGGTTGACCCACGATGTAAGTTGCTGCTGAGGCCTTGGGCTGTCCTCCAGTCTGTGGTGAACTCCAGAGCTGGTTGGGTCCTTCAGCATTAGCCCCAGCTGAAGCAAGGAAACCAGGACTTTGTATCCCGGCCTCAACTGGTAATTGGCCTGGGGCTGCCCTCTGGGAGGGATGTAATTTTGGGAGAGGCAGCTCCCAGCGGCTGATGCCAATTGCCACCAATGTTCCCAACAGCAGGGCTGTGGGGTCCTCAACCCTGAAGGGGGAATCGGGGCAGAATACCTTTGAATTTGTTCCAAAATAACTAAATAGAATAGTTTGAGTGGGGTAAGCAAGGACCCAGTACTCTATTCTGACAGTACAGGAGGCTGGGACTTTGGAGGCCGGAAGCACTCTAAGTAGACGACTCTGACATTGGTTTGACCTCCTGGAGCTCCTGTCTCATCCCAGAGGGTCCTTGGATTCCCTCAGCACCCCCATTCTCCTTCAGGCAATAGAGGAAGAAAGAGAACCAAGCAAAGTAACCGTGACTTGAGAAAGTAATTTGCCACTCTATTTTAAATGAAAAAAAGCCACATCTCATCCCCCCCTAATTTTAGTTAAAGATTGTTAGCTATATCAAATTTGAATTAATTACATTTTTAAAAAGATTTTATTTATTTATTTATTTATTTATTTATTTACCAGAGAGAGAGAGAGAGAGAGAGAGCACAAGCAGGGGGAGGGGCAGGCAGAGGGAGAAGCAGGCTTCCTGCTGAGCAGGGAGCCCGATGCTGGCTTGATCCCAGGACCCTGGGATCATGACCTGAGTGGAAGGCAGACACTTAACTGACTGAGTCACCCAGGTGCCCCTTTGTGCCTCTCTACTTAATGATGAAATTAAAATATTTATTTTAATTACCTGGATTCTTCAACAAACAAATGAGATTGAGAGAGATTTAAGAGACAAAGAAAATCAGGGGAACTGATTTGAATCTCAAGGAGAAAGGGGTGGGGGAGGCCACTGCGAATGAAAGTTTTGAGATAATCAGGGAAATTTGCACATGGACTAGGTATTAGATTACTGTGTACCAAGAAAGTATTGACCATTTTATTAGATAGAATTTTAAAAGTCTTTATTACCAAGTCATGTTGAATTATTTATGAGTGAAGTAGTATAATGTCTGGGATTTTTAAAACTGAAGTATGGTTGACATAAATTACATTAGTTTCAAGTGTACAACAGAGCGATTTGACGTTTATACACCTTACAAAGTGCTCACCATGATAAGTGTAGTTACCATCTGTCACCATACAACGTTATTACAATAACATTGACTACGTTTCCCAGGCTGAACTGGGATTTGTTTTGAATACTGCCGCTGAAAAGTGGGGTTGTGGGGTGATGGATAGATAAGACAACATTGATCAAACTGTTAGTGACTGCTGAAACAGAGGATGGACACACAGGATGTAATGTAGTATGCTCTCGTCTTTGTTGTATTTAATTTTCATAATGAAAATGTCAAAAATTCATGTATCTGAATTCATCTATTAACTGTGTCATCTCCCTAAATTGGATCATTAAAAAAAGAAAAAAAAAGAAAACCAACACTTGTCCAAATGAGAATTTTCCTTTGGCTTGATATAGTTGGTGGATCATCAGACCTTTGAGTGTTCACACACCATTGGCTGTCTTGTACCCTTCTTGACATTCGATCATTGCAATTTCCTGCACACAAGCATTTCATAGATGACAGTCTAGGCTAATGATTGTAGCCATGAAAAAAAAAAAAGTTTCGTGTTTCCCAGTACTTGTCAGAGTGAAGCCACATGAAAGACTTTTTATTTGGTGGCAGAGTCCCGTGTGTTGGCATATAAACTGTCCTACTACATTATTTTATTAATTAATTTGGGCAAGTTGAGGCCGCAGGAATGTGTGCCCATGTTATACTGGTCTGTTTCTTCCATGAGCAAAACAAAACACTTCCTGAAGCCCATCTCCAACAATAATTATGTTCACATGTTAAGCCCTCTGTGCTTTCTGAGTTCAGATCGATTATACCATACGAAATGGTGCTTCTCAAGCTTTTTGGTCTGTAGAACCCATTACGTTCTTTTTTTGTTTGTCTGTTTCAAGTTTTTATCTAAATTCCAATTAGTTAACATACAGTGTAATATTAGTTTCAGTAGTAGAATTTAGTGATTCATCACTTACATACAATACCGGTGCTCATCACAGCGAGTGCCCTCCTTAATCTCCATTATCGATTTAACCCATCCCCCACCCACGTCCCCCCTGGTAACCATCAGTTTGTTTTCTAGAGGTAAGAGTCTTTTTCTTGGTTGTTCTCTTCCCCCCACCATTTGTTTTTTCTTAAATTCCCAATATGAGTGAAATCATGTGGTATTTGTCTTTCTCTGACTAACTTATTTCTCTTAGCATTACACTCTCTAGTTCCATCCACATTGTTGTGAACAGCAAGATTTCATTCCATTGTGTATATATTACCACCTCTTCTTTATCCATTCACCAGTTGGTGGATATCTGGGCTCTTTCCACAATTTGGCTATTATAAATAATGCTGCTATAAACATAGGGTGCATGCATCCCTTGGAATTGGTATTTTTTGTATCCTTTGCATAAATACTTAGGAGTGCAATTGCTGGATGATAGGGTAGTTCTATTTTTAACTTTTTGAGGAACCTCCATGCTGTCATTCAGAGTGGCTGCATCAGTTTGCATTTCCACCAACAGTGTAAGAGGTAGAACCCTTTACATTCTTGGGGCACCTGGGTGGCTCAGTCGTTAAGCATCTGCCTTCGGCTCAGGTCATGATGCCAGGGTCCTGGGATGGAGCCCCGCATTGGGCTCCCTGCTCCGCGGGAAGCCTGCTTCTCCCTCTCCTACTCTCCCTGCTTGTGTTCCCTCTCTCGCTGTCTCTCTCTGTCAAAAAAACAAAACAAAACAAAAACGCTTTACATTCTTAAAAATTATTGAAGACCTTAAAAGAGTTTTTGTTTATGTGGGTTCTGCTGATACTATATTAGACATTAAAACCAAAATGAATAATTTATTTGAGAGAGAAAGTGCATGAGTTGGGGGAAGGGGGAGGGGGAGAGAGAGAATCCCAAGCAGACACCCCACTGAGTGGGGAGCCCCACACGGGGCTTGATCCCATAACACATGAAATCATAACTGGACCTGAAACCAAGAGTCGGACGCTCAACCGACTGAGCCACATAGGCACCCCTGAAAATGCAAGATTAATTAATAATAAACTCACATGCTAACATAATGTTTAAAAACATTATAGTTAAGAAAAATAACTATTTGCCAAAACAAAAAGCAATTTCATGAGTGACAGAATCCGTGACTCTCTCTCTCTTTTTTTTTTTTTTTTTTTTTTTACAGATTTTATTTATTTATTTGTCAGGGAGAGAGCACAAGCAGGGGGAGCGGCAGAGAGAGGGAGAAGCAGGCTCCCCGATGCAGGACTCGATCCCAGGACCCTGGGATCATGACCTGAGCTGAAGGCAGATGCTTACCCGACTGAGCCACCCAGGCAGCCCCGTGCATCTTTTCCATGTCTTGTTTAATTGAAGGCAGCTGGAGTCTCCTAGCTGCTTCTGCTTTCCCTCTGCTCTGATACTTCCTGTTATGGGGAGTTTTCAGCAAATGCCATTGTAGGCTAGTGTAAGAACAGGGACGAAAAGGCCAGGTAATTGTTTGTATTGCAAATAGTTTTGACCTTATAGACCCTCCCCGAAAGGTCTCTAGGAACCTCAGGCATCCCCGGATCACACTTGGAGAACCACTGCTGGACAACATGTGTGTATTTAGAAGAGTTTGCCCACCTGGGAGTTTTATAAAGGGAGCAGACCTCTGAGGCCACTGAGACCCCACAATCTTGGGCTGGTGGCCACCACAACCCAGAACTTTCACAACTACTGCAAAAAGAATTCCTCAGGAAAGGAGCTAAATAGAAAAACTTTACCCTTGCTCTCCTAGTCTGTTTGGGCCGCTATGACAGACCAAGTGTGTGGCTGATAAACGTGAGAAATGTATTTCTCACAGTCTGGAGGTAGGGAAGTCCAAGATGGCGGCACCAGCAGATAGGGTGTCTGGTGAGGGCTCCGTTCCTGGTTCATGTCAGAGTCTTTTCTTTCCTCTGTGTCCTTACACTGAGGAAGGGGCAGGGAGCTCGATGGGGTCCCTTTCATTAAGGCACTAATGCAGCACTCTCCAAAGTCCCTCCCACCAATACCCTCCATATTGGGTAATTCACACTTAATACATGAATTTGGGGGGAGGAGGGAAAACGAGGGGACACAAACATTCAGTTGATAGACCTTGAAAAATACCGTAACTGAAATTTTTTAAAGCTTTTTTAAGTTTATTTGGGCGCCTGGGTGGCTCAGATGGTTAAGCGTCTGCCTTCAGGTCAGGTCATGATCCCAGGGTCCTGGGATTGAGTCCCGCATCGGGCTCTCTGCTCCTTAGGAGCCTGCTTCTCCCTCTGCCCCTCTCTCTCTCTCTGTCTCTTATGAATAAATATAAATAAAAATCTTTAAAAAAAATAAATTAAAAAAAACTTTTTAAAGTTTATTTATGTAAAGATTTTATTTTTAAGCAATCTATCTCTACACCCAACGTGGGGCTTGAACCCACAACCCTAAGATCAAGAGTCACATGCTCTTTGGACTGAGAGAGCCAGACATCCCTAAAAAGGTTTGTTTTTTTTTTAAGATTTTATTTATTTATTTGAGAGAGAGAATGAGAGAGAGAGAGCACATGAGAGGGGGGAGGGTCAGAGGGAGAAGCAGACTCCCTGCTGAGCAGGGAGCCCGATGCGGGACTCGATCCCGGGACTCCAGGATCATGACCTGAGCCGAAGGCAGTCGCTCAACCAACTGAGCCACCCAGGCGCCCTCTAAAAAGGTTTTTAAACAGAGATTTAAGGTGCTCTCATGACACAAAGTGTTTCGAAAGGAAAGGAAATTAGCTTTAAACTTAATTCTTCATAGAAAAGTTTTTGTTTATACACTGCATTATGACTTTTATTGCCAGTTATTTTATTTGCCCGACAACTAAAACCTTCGTTTTCCCAGGTAATGCTTGGCACCATTGGTAGTTTTAATCTTTCCAGTGCATTATCTTCTCTGCACTTCTTTTTATAGGGTGCTATTTATTTCCATTCAGGAAGACATGTTTAAACAACATGTTTTGGTCAACATTCTGCTAGTAATGCATTATATTTTTAAAAATAACTTATTCATTTATTTCTGATTATAAAAGTAAAATATACTTAGTGAAAAAATTTTAGAAAAAAACTCAGCAAGGGGCACTTGTGTGGTTCAGTCAACTGAGCGAAGACTCTTTGGTTTCAGCTCAGGTCACGATCTCAGGGTTGTGAGATCGAGCTCCATTTCGGATTCCTTCCTGGGCATGGAGCCTGTTTAAGATCTTCTCTCTCTCCCTCTCCCTCTGCCCCTCCCTCGCCCCTCTACTTGCATACACACACTCTCTCTCTCTAAAAAAAACAGAAAAAAAGAAAAGAAAAAAACCCAGCAAAATATAAAGAAGAAAATAAAGATTATATATAATCCCAGCTTCTAGAGACAAGCACCATCAATGTATTGTGGCTTAGTCCCCCAGATTTTTTTTTAAAGATTTTATTTATTTATTTGAGAGAGAGAGAGAGAGTGAGCAAGAGAGAAAGAGAGAGAGAGCACAAGCAGAGGGAGCAGTAGGAAGAGAGAGAAGGAGAAGCAAACTCACCATTGAGCAGGGAGCCCGATGTGGGGCTCGATCCTAGGACCCTGGGATCGTGACCTGAGCCGAAGGCAGAGGCTTAACCATCTGAGCCACCCAGGCGCCCCGGCTTTGACTTTTATTAAAAGAGCATTTTATGAATCTAGGAAGTTACTGTTAAACTATTTTTTTCATAATTTACTAAGGCTGTGAAGGGTTAATTTATTGATGCTACTAATCCATCTAGATTTTGAGCTCAGGGGCAAATAAGCCAGAGTTTACCAATTTGTTGGCAAGACTATAACTTTGCAAATGATAGGGCCTGATACACACATCACAAAATTTTATACAGATGCTATGCTAAGAGAAGTGTCTGATGAAATCTTGCAAATGAACCAAATACGGTTTTGTAGGTTTTCTTGTTGTTTAGCTTATCACATTAATTATCCTTTCACATGTTTTCTCTCAAGTGTTCATCCAGTTATTTTCTGAACAGATGGTCCCCTGAAGTCACCTCATTCAGGGTAGGGTAATTAAGCATGAAAATTATGATATGAAATATGGCCCTGTCTTCCATAAGAGACGCTACAAAGTTTTGCAGGTGGGGTGAATTTAAACAGTGTCTTCAGGTATTTTGTGTTTGAACAGAGTGAAAGAGGCTCATACTTGCGTAAAACAGGTTATAAAAACAATAAAAGCAGTTGTTCCTGTATTTCCGGTTAGTAAGGGAAGAACTTTCAGAGCTCACTGGCTATCCAACCACCTGTGGTTTTCCACAACAAATCCTGAGTGAGTATGTCAGATTTTTCTAGGGCTTGACCTTTCTTCATGGAACTTTTGGATTATAAAACAGTTGTGAAGCATTTACTGTTTTGGTATATTTACTATCTTGGTTCTTTATTTTATTTTTTAAGATTTTATTTATTATTTGACACAGAGAGAGAGAGAGAGAGTGCAAGCAGAGGGAGAAGCAGACTCCCCGCTGAGCAGGGAGCCCGATGCGGGGCTCAATCCCAGGACCCTGGGATCATGACCTGAGCCGAAGGCAGACCCTTAACTGACTTAACCTCCCAGGTGCCCCAACGATCTTGGTTTTTAAGTCAGGCATTTGCAAGTTGCATTGAATCTTCAAGATGGAAAGTTTAGTCTGGTCTAGTTGACGATCTGTGCAGTGATGGTCAACATCCTAAAGTGTATTTTGGTATTTGTAGGGATCTTTTTATGCCTCATAAGGATTGGGGGCTGCAGTACTAGTATTTAATGAGTGGGAACCAGGAATGCTAAACCACCTGCAGCGTGTGGAAATGTCTCACACAAGAAAGAATGACCCTCATTTTGTACAATTTCCTGTGTTCCATCAGAGTTAACCCACTATAAATATAAATTAATGGTAATTTGGTAGATTTTAATAATGCAGAGTTTATTGTTGTTTTACAGGAAGTTACCAAAAAACCCTGTAATTTAGGGGAAGGTGGTATGGACAAGGAAACCCAAATGAATGAAAGACATAGTCTTTTGGGGAGCGCCTGGGTGGCTCAGTTGGTTAAGCCTTCCGCTCAGGTCGTGATCTCAGAGTCCTGGGATCAAGCTCCTCATAGGGCTCCCTGCTCAGCGGTGAGTCTGCTTCTCCCTCTACCCCTCCCCCCTACTCCTGCATGTGTGTGCTCTCTCTCTCTCTCAAATAAATAAGATCTTTAAAAAAAAAAAGACATAGTCTTTGAATAATTTACTAAATCTGAGCTTCTTCCTTATGTGATGTATGATTATAATACTAAAAAAAATTGGCAATAAATAAACCGGAAAGGGGGCTATTAGTGCTGATTGAATCATTTCCCATTTTAAAAACACCGTATTTGCTATCACTGAGGATACATGGTGGGCATCCCATTGTGTCACCTGCAGTAGTGTTGAAATTATGCAGTGGCATGAAAAAGTGTTTTGCAAATTTGCAGTTTGGAAAATGCGACAGCGCTGGTGGGGTAAATTAACGCTCTTCACTTACTCACTTTGGGTGGCGGGATGTGTTACCTCGTCATTTTCTCCACTAAGATGGTATGTTGTCTTGGCATGGTATCCTTACTTCATTTGAATTTCTTTCTCTTATCATTTACAAGTATGAATCACATTTGTTCCCCTGCTGTTTCATTTTTCTGTTTTTCTTGTGTGGAATATCTTCTGATGCAGTTATTTTTCAAATCCAAACCTTTCGATGACAAGCAGGTGCAAGGATCGGACTACTTCATATCTTGTTGTGCTTCACTACTACCTAGAGTGGCGTCCCCGGGGGCAGAGCCTCAGCCTTGCTTGGAGCTGGATAGTCTTACAGAATCCACGGCCCTCCCAGAACTACTGAATCACAATCTGCATTTTTGACAAGATCCGAAGGGTATTCATAAGTGCATCTAAAGCTGGAGAAGCACTGTGATAATGTAGCCATGCCCTAGGGTCCCTATATGGAAATATTGAAAAATTACATAATATTTTTTATTTTATTTAAATTCAATTAATTAACATATACTGTATCATTAGTTTCAGAAGTAGAGTTTAGTGATTGATCAGTTGCATAGAACACCCAGTGCTCATCATAACACGTGCCCTCCGTAATGCCCATCACAGTGACGCCATCCCCCCACCCCTCTCCCCTCCCCTCCAGCAACCCTCAGTTTGTTTCCTAAGAGTCTCTTGCGGTTTGTCTCCCATATAATATTTTAGTATAAATTTTGTTACAGGCTGAATTGTGTCCCGTCAAAATTCATATATTGAAGCCCGGATGCCCTGGACCCCAGAATGTGACTGTATTTGGAGACAGAACCTTTACAGAGGTGATTAAGTTAAAATGAGGCCCTTAGGGTGGGACTTAAGCCAATCTGGGAACAAAACAGTCGTATTGGCAAAAAAAAAACCCAAAACAAAACCAAAAAAACAGACACATCTATCACTGGAACAGAATAGAGAGCCCAGAAAAAAGCCCACACTTATATGGCTAATTAATCTATGACAGGGGAGCCAAGGATCTACAATGGGGAAGGGACAGTCTGTTCAAAAAACGGTGTTGGGAAAACTGGACAGCCACACACAGAAGAATGAAACTGAACCCCTAACCTACACCATACACAGAAATAAACTCAAACTGGATTAAAGACGCAAACCTAAGACTTGAAACCATAAAACTCCTAGAAGAAAACATAGGGGGTAAGCTCTTTGTCACTGGTCCTTATTGCTCCTTTCCCTTGTACTGTTTTAGAAAGTAGAACTGCCATTTATTTTTCTCACTGGTAATCCCTAAAATGTAAATATTTATTTATTATTTGACAAAATAAAAAATTGATGGTTTTGACTGAGGCACCATTCAAGAACACGGGTGGTTGCCTAGTATTCCAGTATATATCCTTCTTGATCCAAGATATAAGAGAATTTGTTTTCTTTACATGTTTGGGTAGAAAGGCCTTTATTTTGTGATAATGTTAGTAAGTCTTGCTTTATTGTACTGTGATTAAAGAATGTGGTCTGGGGCGCCTGGGTGGCTCAGTCGTTAAGCGTCTGCCTTCCGCTCAGGTCATGATCTCAGGGTCCTGGGATTGAGTCCCGCATCGGGATCCCTGCTCAGTGGGAAGCCTGCTTCTCCCTCTCCCACTCCCCCTGCTAGTGTTCCTGCTCTCGCTCTCTCTCTGTCAAATAAATAAATAAAATCTTTAAAAAAAAAAAAAAAAGAATGTGGTCTGTATTACGTCTACTGCTGGAAATGTGTTCAGGTTCTTTTGTGGACTCGTATATGGTCAGGTTTCAATGGGCACTTGAAATGCAGATGTATTACCAACTCTGAGGGAAGAAAATATACCACATTTTATTGAATCTAAGTCACAATGTCTTAATTTTACATTTTAAAATCCCTGATTGAGATTCATCTTTCCATTTTGGCATCTTCTAATTACTCTTGGCCAGATGGCACTCGAGTGTGGTTGTTACTGCTGGCGCATGGACAAACTTGGTCCCAGCTGTGTATGCCATTGACTCTTCGACTGAGTTATGTTTGCTTTGCTGGCTCTGTACATGTTGGCTTTAATTACCATTTTGAATGTGGGTGAAAAGATTATAGTATGTTTTGGCACTGAAACTAAAAGTTGCTGGGCACAGAGAAAAGCTTGGAAATAAAGGCAGAAAGGTATAAACTTGATGTTGGTAAGGCAAATATTGTCGATGGAAGAATTGCTGTAATTCTACATTTTCTTGCAAAAACAACCAAAGACTCTCTAGAACCTTAAAACAGGATGGTAACTATGAGTAGATGGATCTGTGTGGCGTTTCATTCTTGAGATACATACAGGAGTATACTTATTGTACACCAAACAGAGCGACCGATTTTAGGAGAAATTGCCAAATCCCTCAAAGGAGGTGAAAGAGATTTCACAATGAGCAGAGGATAGTGAGACTTGTTCATGTATTTTGCAGGTCTACAATTAAGGCATTGTGTCATACTTTGATAGCATTTATTCTCTCCGTGCTACTTAAAAAGTGTTATGTTTCACAGTTGATGGCATCTTACATTTAAAGAAATGTGATGCATTGACCAGTTCTACCTTATCATGTTATTTACATCCTCATATCCTTTTTAAAAAATCTATTTGATCCGCTTTCGACTTACAGGTGCAATAAAAGTCTCCTAAGGTAGGTGTGTCTAATTCTGTCTGTATCTCCTGTAGTATCTGCTCTTTGTAGATATTACCACATTTTTGCGGCATCTCTATCCATGACTGTTATATCATCATTGTAGATTCCATCAATTAATATTGTCAGTAGCCCTACTTGGTCTCATTTCATGTGTTTTTGGCATAAATTCCTATTCCCTGACATTAAGATTGCAATTTCTGCTTTCTTTTACTTTGCATTTGCCTAGTTTACTTTTGCCCATCCTTTTATTTTCAACCTTGGTGAATCACTTTGTTTCAGGTGTGTTTCTCATACAAACTACAGAGTTTGGTTTTTGCTTTGTGATCTAATCTGAAAATCTGTTTATTTGTAAAAGGTGAGTAAGCACATTTGCATTTTTTTTGATGTGACAGGCATATTTTATATTTCAATGTCCTTCTTTATATTTTCTGTTTTTGGAATTTTAAAATTCTTTTGTGATGCAATTTGTTTTCTTCGCTGTTTTGATAATTCTGATATTTGGTGAAGTTTGCATTTTTGGTGACTTTTCTTTTTTTAAGTTTTTTTTTTAAGATTTTATTTATTTGACAGAGAGACAGAGAGCACAAGTAGGCAGAGAGGCAGGCAGAGGGAGAGGGAGAAGCAGGCTCCCCGCCAAGCAGGGAGCCCGATGCGGGACTCGATCCCAGAACCCTGGGATCATGACCTGAGCCGAAGGCAGCAGCTTAACTGACTGAGCCACCCAGGTGCCCCTAAGATTTTATTTTTAGGTAATCTCTACACCCAACATGGGTCTCAAACTTAGATCCGTGAGATCAAGAGTCGCGTGTTCTACTGTTGGGGCTAGCAGGTGCCTCCATTTTTTCATGACTTTTATAATTTAAAATGTTTAGTTTAGAAAATATATGATTTAGCAAATCATATATCTGATAAAGGAATTATATCCAGAATATATAAAAAACTCTCACAATTCAATTATAGAAGACAAAAACCCAATTTAAAAATGGACAAAGGATTTGAATAAACATATCCCTAAAAAAGATACATGAATGGATAATAAAACACATGAAAAGATGCTCAAGTAATTACTATCAGACAAATGCAAATCAAACCCACAATGAGATACTACTTTATATTTTCTATGTTATGGACTAAATGTTTGCCTCCTTCCAAAATTCACGTGTTGAAGCCCTAACCTCCTATGAGACTGTGTTTGGAGACAGTGGCTTTCTGGAATTAATTAAGTTAAATGAAGTCATAAGGGCAGGGCCCTAATCTAATAGGATTAGTGTCCTTATAAGGAGAGAAGAGACCATAGCTCACTCTCTTTACACACACAAAGAAGTCACGTGAGCCCACGGCAAGATGGTGCCCACCTACATGCCAGAAATAGAGTCTCACCAGGAACCAAATTGGCCACCACCTTGATCTTGGACTTCCCACCCTCTAGAACTATGAGAAATCTTTCTGGTATTTAAGCCATTCGGTCTGTGGTATTGCATATGGCAGCCCAACATCATACATCCTTGAATAGCTATAGTCACAAAGATAAATCATTACATGTGTTGTTGAAGATGTAGAGGAATTAAAATTCTCATACAGTGCTGGTGGGACTGCAAAATGATGCAAGCTGCCTAGAGAACAGTTCATCTGTTCCTCGAAATGTTAAGCCTACACTTCCTTTAAGACTCAGCAATTCCCTTCCTAGGCATCTACCCAAAAGAAACGTACATGTGGAAAGCACATGTCCATACAAAACTTGCTCATGAATGTTCATAACGGCATTATTCACAATAACTAAAAAATGGAAGTCACCCAGACGTCCATCACCTGACGAATGTATAAACAAATGTGATATGTGCAGACAATGAAATATTCATCAGTGGAAAGGAATGAAGTATGTATTACAACCTTGAAAATATTACGCTAAGTGAAATGAGCCAGACCCCAAAGGACAAATACCATATGATTCCATTTATGTGAGATCCCTGGGAGAGTCAAATTCATAGAGAAGGAAAGTAGATTACTGGTTACCAGCGTCTGCGGGAGGGAGGGGGGGACAGGCAGAAAATGCAGAGTGATTGGTGATGTGTGTGGTCTTTCGGAGTGACAAAAATGTTCTAACATTGTGGTGATGGTAGCACAACTCTGTGAAGACCACTGAATTGTATACTTTGAGTGGGTGGCCTTCATGGTATATAAATTGTATCTCAATAAAACTGTTAAAAACCAGGGGCATCTGGGTGGCTCAGTCAGTTAAGCATCTGACTCTGGATTTTGGCTCAGGTCATGAAATCGGGGTTGTAAGATTGAGCCCCGAGTTGAGCTCCATGCTGGGTGTGGAGCCTGATTGGGATTCTCTCTCTCCCTCTGCCCCTCCCCCACTGCTCACATGCATGTCCACACATGTGTACATGTATGCTTTCTCTCTCTCTCAAAAACATAATAAAACAAAACTGTCAAAAATCAAAAAGAAAAGTTTTTTCTTTATATATATGTATGTATGTTTAGTGTTAGGGTTAGCATATAAACATATGTTATACACATACATATATATGTGCATGTGTATGTTTTTTTTTTTAAGTAAACTTGAGCCCCAGTGTGGGGCTCGAACTCACAACCCTGATATCAAGAGTCACATGTTCCTAGTGACTGAGCCAGCCAGCCACCCCGAAAATTTTTTTCCAATAAAAGACATGATGACATAATTTAAAGTTCCATGCATTTCAAACATGGGAAAAATATATACAAATAATATGTAAAAGAGAGAAAGGCATAGTAGTATCAGGCTATAGGAATAAGCTATAAGGGAAAAAACCATTACCAGAGTTAAAAAGGATCACTACATATTAATATAAGGCTCAATTCAGATAGAAGATATACAAATTCTAAAGTTTTATCCACTTACTAACATAGCAACAAATATAGAAAGCAAAATTTATTAGCACTTTGAGAGGAAATGGGATAATTCCCTATGCAAGAAGGAGATTTTATTTATTTATTTATTTTTAAGATTTTATTTATTTATTTGACAGAGAGAGAGAGCGAAAGAGGGAACACAAGCAGGGGGAGTGGGAGAGGGAGAAGCAGGCTTCCCGCGGAGCAGAGAGCCCAATGCGGGGCTCCATCCCAGGACCCTGGGATCCTGACCCAAGCCAAAGGCAGATGCTTAACAACTGAGCCACCCAGGCACCCCAAGAAGGAGATTTTAATATATCTCTCTCACTAAATGATCTTTCAAGCAGAAAAAAATCATTGGGGTATTAAAGACTTAAACAACACGATTAACAAGCTAGATCTAAAGGATGTATAATCAGATACATTCTTGTCAAGCACATATGGAATTTTTAAGATTTGCTTATGTGGTAGCCACAAAATAAAACACACCCAAAACTATCCAAAAAAAGGTCACAATCTCTGTAACACATATAAATTTTACTGCAATATTTTAAAAACTAACAAATTTCTAACCTTAAAAGTTAAATCTTGAAGACGGTTCTTTGGAAGGAACAAAAATTTGACTACCATCTACAAGATCAAGAAAGAAAAGGAAGACAATATTATGAATGATAAGGGAGACCTCAGTATAGATGCAGGACAGATTAATAAGAAAGGACAAATTAGGGACGATATTATCCTAATATATTTGAAAACTTTCATGAAATAGATAAATTTATGTAAAATATGACTTAATAAAATAGTTCAAGGTGAAAGAAAGAATCCACATAGTCTTCTATTAAATAAATTGAATTAGTAAGTTTAAAAGCTTTCCCTACAGGGCGCCTGGGTGGCTCAGTCGGTTAAGTGTCTGCCTTCAGCTCAGGTCATGATTCCAGGGTTCTGGGATCGAGTCCCACATCGGGCTCCCTGCTCCGCAGGAAGCCTGCTTCTCCCTCACCTCCCCACTCATGCTCTCCCTCGCTATCTCTGTCTCTCTCTCTCAAATAAATAAATAACATCTTAAAAAAAAAAAAAACTTTCCCTACAAAATAAACCTAATAATTTGGTTCAAATAATTTGATAAGCAAG
Source organism: Neomonachus schauinslandi (assembly GCF_002201575.2). Classification (NCBI taxonomy): domain Eukaryota; kingdom Metazoa; phylum Chordata; class Mammalia; order Carnivora; family Phocidae; genus Neomonachus; species Neomonachus schauinslandi. The sequence continues at coordinate 19,082,905 of NC_058409.1, forward strand.
TTTTACCATAAATTCAAATGCCAGATAGTTGTAATCTTATTACTGAGCATAGAAAAAGAATAAACCCTTCCCAAATCATTTTAATAAACTGGTATAACCTTGATACCAAAAAGAAGTATAAGAGAAAAATACAATTTAGCCTCACTCATTAACATAAAGATAATAAAAATTCCAAGCAAAATATTTACAATTTGAATTCAGCAGTATATAACAAATATCTCACAGTGGATTTGGGTTGGACTCCAGATATGCAAGGATGAGCCAACAGGAGACAATGTGTTAGAGTACTTCACCGTGCTGAAACATTTGAACATGTGCAGAAAATTTTTTCCAGATGCAATTCCAGATGAAAAGTAAAACAATAAAGCTTTTAGAGGAAAACATATGAGAATATCTTCTTGATCTTGGAAGAGGGCAAGATTTCTTAAACAGGACATAAAATACACTAACCATAAAAGAAAAAATTATAAAATGGACTGTATTAATATCTGAAATTTTAGTTCATCAGTAGATATCGTTAAGAGATGATGAAAGCACTTCACAGAGAGAAGATATTTAGTAAACATATATCTGATAAAGGACTTATATCTAGAATATATAATAACTCCTACAAATCAATAGGAAAAGGACAAACAATCCTAGTAGAAAAAATAGGGACATGATGTAAACGGTGACACCACATAGGAGGATGTCCAAATAGACAACAAGCATAGAAAAGACATTCAACTTTATTAGTAGTCAGGAAAATGCAAACTCAAACCATAGTAAGATACCATTACAAACCCACAAAAAAGGCTAATATTAACGAGGCAGAAAACACCAAATGTTGGCAAGGCTGTAGAAGGACAGGGATTCTCAGACATTCCTAGCAAGACTATGTAAGTCAGGGAGCCTGGGTGGCTCAGTTGGTTAAGCAGCTGCCTTTGGCTCAGGTCATGATCCCGGGATCCTGGGATCAAGTCCCACATCGGGCTCCCTGCTCAGTGGGGAGCCTGCTTCTCCCTCTCCCTCTGCCTGCCACTCTCCCTGCTTGTGCTCTCTCTGTCAAATAAATAAGTAAAATCTTAAAAAAAAAAAAAAAAAAAAAAGAA